>NC_086321.1:363349028-363649028 GCF_036172605.1 Pelobates fuscus
GTTGTTCTTACATGGGACCTAGCATTGCTGTCTCATTAAAGTGGGTCGTGACCGCAATCTAGCATACAGGTGGTAGAATGGGCCTATTTCTTTAAAGGAACGCTAAGGTAACCCATGCACTTCATCTCAATAAAGTGACCCGGGCGCAGCGGTCCTCTCATTTTAACTATTCAAGATAAAAGATTTGCTATTTTGCAGAAACGGCAATGAAAGGGTTAAACACACCTCGAGTGACTGTTACACTGACAGTCATTGGAGGCACGTCTCCTGCAAAGAATGAGTAAAATTTGATCGGGGGATGTTGCAGCCCCCACGAGAAAGCATTGATTAAGTGCTTTCCTATGATTAAGTGCTTTCCACCGCGCATGCACATCAGGCTATATCTACTATAGCTAGGGACACTGAAGTGTTAGGAATGTAGGTTTGTATTCGGGACACTGAAGTGTTCCTTTAATTGTGCGGGAGACAGTGTTCTTTTATGCCCCTTCTGAGTCATCGTTAATGCAGTGGTCTTGGCATGCTGTCAGCTCTAGAAACAATAGTTATTGTTTTTTTATGATTGCATTTAAATGTTTTACTTTTTTTTCCCCTTAAACTCTCTGTACTTTTTTTTTATAAACTGAAAAAGATTTTTGTGTATTCCTAACTGTGGGAACTTTTACAAACAAATAGCTCCCCCCCCACCCCCTGCATCCCCCCCTCCCCCCCCCCCCCCCTTTGGACGTAGTCTGAGTGTTCAGGCTTTTGGAACAAGATACCACCAGCTTTTTCAAAGCTGCTTAAAAGGGGTAACTCATGGACACGCATGTGGTTTTGGTTCTGTATAAGAGCTGACTTTTCCAGAGCCGGCCAAGTGGCTAATTACATATAGAATCCCAGTTCACCGCCTGGCAGATACAGTCATGGGATGATGTGCCAGGGTAGCTTGTTTAACAATATATTGCAAACTCTCGAACGAAGGCTTGAGAAAGCAAAATAGAACTTGCAATGTGTTTAGAGCACGCAGTTTGTTGGCCTGTGGTTTGAGGACACGTCTAATGAGGACTGAGAATACCTCGCTGCCAGTTTGTTTGCAGCCAACGATGGCATTTGTTAGACTATTATTATATAAGGATTTCCTTTTTTATTTCTTTAGAATCTAGAAATTATAGCAAGGGAGCTCCGGGTACTTTCAATGTTTCCCACCATCGGGTCCTGGTTAACACATTGTGTGGGACAAGGTCATCTTCATTTAAATATGTGATAAATATTGCAAAAATACAGATTAAAGGATCAGTCATCTTTTTTGATCCTTCAGGCAGCTGTGGACAGCATATATTTCAGATGAACGCCAGGGTAATGTTGATGGAGAAAGTTGATGGACACGTTTGGTGAAGATGGACCGTGGCAATGTTAAATACAAATGTCAATAGATCAGGCCTCAAACTATGGATTAGAGGGAAATTGACAAGATTTTAAATGGTGCTGGTAAGCCCTCGTATTTTGCTACAAGGAGTCTTGTCAGGTGTTCGTTAATTAGGTTGGAGTTCAGATGTTTCTATTGGCTTCTACTCTATGATCTGACTTTAAATTACATCCTTTGATTTGCAATGCCTGACTTGCCATGAGAATGTGAGTCAGTGTGTCTAAAGTCTGGAATAAGCATTTTGTTTAGTTTTGTCTACTGTTAAAAAAAAAAAAAAAAAAAAAAAAAAAAGATAAAGTAACAAACAGTCTGTTGCCTGATTTGAAACGTTTCTCAGTGCAACTGTAACCTGGACTCTTTCCAACAGATGTCCTTCGCTAAAACTAAATAGCAATAGTACGACCCAACTCCTACGGAAGATGAGAAACCGCTAGTGTTTCGGTCTTTCTATCTTATCTATAACCTTGGCAAGTGTTAATGAGCTCAGCATATAGGCATGTCTTCTCTTCCTACCCCCTGCACAGACACCTTGTGCTTCTCAAGGTTTTTCAAATTCTCTCTTATTCCACATAGTAGATGTTTGATGTCCCCTGTCTAATCACCTGAAATTTGTCACTGAGGGGCAATTGTTTTACATTACACTGGTTCCTCGCAATGATTTGGTACCATAATCTAATTCTGTAAAAGTAAAAACGTTGTCTTTGTCATTCTGTATTGTTTTGCATTTAAATAAATATATTTTAGCAATGTGAACTGAGACGCTCAGAGCTCAAGTGCCCCTAATTTAATATTACTGTTAAGATGACTCTTTGGTCTTTACTAATGGATTTATCTTTATTATTTAAAGGGACATCAAACAAAAAGGGACAATTATTCATCAATGCAAGGGACAATTGAGGAGGCCCACGTAAGATTATAGCCACCGTGCCTCCAGTCCAGATATGACCAAACTCCAATGGTAGTAAACAATTAGAAAAAAGTCTGGCCGCAAGTCTAAAGTGCAAGCAGAATTATTGGATGAAGAGTAGCAACGTTTCAGCGCCTAATGGAGCCTTTATCAAACTCAAGGCAGTGACTAGGGCATGGTCCATGCACCAAAACAGCTTCATTAACCACTTAAAGGGACACTATAGTCACCAGAACAACTACAGCTTATTGAATTTGTTCTGGTGAGTAGAATCATTCCCTTCAGGGTTTTTGCTGTAAACACGGTCTTTTCAGAGAAAATGTGTTTACATTACAGCCTAGTGATAACTTCACTGGCCACTCCTCATATAGCCGCTAGAGATCCTTCCTGGGTCATGGCTGCCTAAAATGCATTCAGTATCTCCTCCCTCTGCATGCAGACACTGAACTTTCCTCATAGAGATTCATTGATTCAATTCATCTCTATGAGGAGATGCTGATTGGCCAGGACTGTGTTTGAATTGTGCTGGCTCTGCCCCTGATCTGCCTCCTTGTCAGTCTCAGCCATTCCAATGGGGAAGCATTGTGATTGGATTAGACTACCACTTCTGATGATGTCAGCAGGCAGTGGGCAGGTCTAAAGGAAACAGTGACAAAGTAAATAGCTCCAGACTTGAAAACAAGTAAGATTTCTATATTTAGGGAGGCTTGATGGGACCAGGGGGGCTAGATGGTGGTGTTAACACTATAGGGTCAGGAATACATGTTTGTGTTCCTGACCCTATAGTGCTCCTTTAAGGACACTGCTTCAGAAGTAAAAGGCCAGCATAATGGAAAATTTCCGTCATGCGTCCGTAAGTGGTTAAGCTAAAGTTGTTTTGGTTCATATACTATCCCTTTAATATAGTAATTTTGGTGCGTAGATGCTGTGCTTTCTCTGTTAAAATGACACTGTATACCCTAGAAGTATTTCCTCTCACTGACTTGATTATAGTATCTGGAGTTGGTTTTTTTCTGACACAATGCTTGTAATGCTCAGACATTTTTTGCAAGGCGTTTAAAAATAGCCCATCTGTAACAATCAGCTGCTTTTAGACTGTCCCCTTATCTAGCTCCACTTACAAAGCTTGAAATGCCATAGCATCACATATGAGCTTATCTGTTTAAATACCAGTCTGCTGCATAAACCATTGCGCCCCAGGACAAATTGAAGAGTTAGATAATCTACCAGTTGAAGAAATAGCTAAAATGACAATGAAGGGGGAAGTTATCATCATGGGTGACTTTAATCTTCCTGATGTGAATTGGAAAACAAAAATAGCTACTTGTGCCAGGAGCACACATATTCTAAACTCCCTACTGGGATTGTCTCTAAAACAAGTCGTTGAGGAGCCAACTCGTAAAGAGGCCATACTAGATTTAGTGTTAACAAATGGAGATTTGGTATCAGATATTACTGTAGGTGAAAGTTTAGGATCCAGTGATCATCAGTCAGTGTGGTTTAATATAAGAACAGTGACTGAGTCACACCACACAAAAACAAAAGTTTTAGACTTTAGAAAAACAGACTTTTCTAAAATTAGAATATGTGTAAAGGAGTCATTATCAGACTGGAGCAATTTAAATGGAGTCCAAAAGAAATGGGATTATTTAAAAGTTGCACTACTGAAGGCAACAGCAAATTGCATTAGGCTTGTCAGTAAAAGCAAAAAATTCAAGAAACCACTGTGGTACTCCGCAGATGTGGCCAAAATAGTAAAAAACAAAAAGTTAGCATTTAGTAAATATAAAAAAACCCAGAGTGAGGAAGACAGAATGACCTATAAGATTAGGCAGAAAGAGGCTGTCAGGATCGGGACAGGGATCCAACACGCAGAGTACGAACAGTAGAGATGTACGTATACCGGACCTTAGAATGGCCGGACTAACGTAAGGAGAGAGCAGAGAATAGTCAGAGACAAGCCGGGGTCGAGGGAACGAGAGGACAGGTAAGCGAGAGACAAGCCGAGGTCAAAGGACACGAGAGGTAAACAGGAACGATAGTACAAGCCGAGTCAAAACCAGATAGAACGATAAACATAAGAGCACTGAGGGACCAGACAAGCTAGAACCACGACAGGGCAATGAACCATTAGCCACATCCCTCTTTTATACCCTGGTTCTCTAAATCATGGCTCCGCCCTTGCCGAGCCCTGATTCGTTGTTCCGAACCAGATTGACAGGTCGGGATGCTCCTGAGCGTCGTGTCATAAAAGGAAGTGGGGTTCTCGCGGCCGGCGTGGGAAAGACTATGAGAGCTGTGAGGATTAGATGAATCAGCCCCGCTGAGAGGACGGACGTCGGGAAGTCTAACCTCCTCCGAGGTAGAGACTTCAGGTACCCTGACAGAGGCTAAGCAAGTTATAAGAGCTTCCAAATCACACACAGAAGAGAAAATAGCACAGTCAGTAAAAAAGGGGGACAAAACTTTTTTTAGATACATAAATGAGAAAAGAAAAGTAAAACAAGGATTAGTTAGATTAAAAACAAAAGAAGGAAGGTATGTAGATGAGGATAAAGGTCTAGCTGACTGCCTCAATGAATATTTTTGTTCGGTATTTACAGATGAAAATGAAGGAAAGGGACCTCAGTTAAGAAAAAGGATAAATGAGTCATTTATTACACGTGAGTTTACAGAGGAAGAGGTTCTATTTCAACTGTCAAAAAAGTAAAGACAAATAAGTCAATGGGACCTGATGGAATACACCCAAAGCTATTAAAAGAGCTTAGTGGTGTACTAGCAAAACCATTAACAGATTTATTTAACCAATCATTGATAACAGGAGTAGTCCCAGAAGATTGGAAGTTAGCGAATGTTGTGCCCATTCACAAGAAAGGTAATAGGGAGGAGTCGGGCAACTATAGGCCAGTAAGCCTTACTTCAGTAGTGGGGAAAGTGATGGAAACCATGATAAAGGATAGGATTGTTGAACATCTAAAAACACATGGATTTCAAGATCAGAGACAACATGGGTTTATTTCAGGGAGATCATGCCAAACTAATCTTATTGATTTTTTTGATTGGGTAACTAAAATTATAGATCAGGGTGGTGCAGTAGCCATTGCTTACCTAGATTTCAGTAAGGCCTTTGACACTGTTGCACATAGAAGGCTTATCAATAAACTACAATCTTTGAGTTTGGATTCCAATATTGTTGAATGGGTAAGGCAGTGGCTGAGTGACAGGCAACAGAGGGTTGTAGTCAATGGAGTATATTCGAAGCTTGGGCTTGTCACCAGTGGGTACCTCAGGGATCTGTACTTGGACCCATTCTCTTTAATATTTTTATTAGTGATATTGCAGAAGGTCTTGATGGTAAGGTGTGTCTTTTTGCGGATGATACTAAGATATGTAACAGGGTTGATGTTCCAGGAGGGATAAGCCAAATGGCAAATGATTTAGGTAAACTAGAAAAATGGTCAGAGTTGTGGCAGCTGACATTTAATGTGGATAAGTGCAAGATAATGCATCTTGGACGTAAAAACCCAAGGGCAGAGTACAGAATATTTGATAGAGTCCTAACCTCAACATCTGAGGAAAGGGATTTAGGGGTGATTATTTCTGATGACTTAAAGGTAGGCAGACAATGTAATAGAGCAGCAGGAAATGCTAGCAGAATGCTTGGTTGTATAGGGAGAGGTATTAGCAGTAGAAAGAGGGAAGTGCTCATGCCATTGTACAGAACACTGGTGAGACCTCACTTGGAGTACTGTACACAGTACTGGAGACCCTATCTTCAGAAGGATATTGATACCTTAGAGAGAGTTCAAAGAAGGGCTACTAAACTGGTTCATGGATTGCAGGATAAAACTTACCAGGAAAGGTTAAAGGATCTTAACATGTATAGCTTGGAGGAAAGACGAGACAGGGGGGATATGATAGAAACATTTAAATACATAAAGGGAATCAACACAGTAAAGGAGGAGACTATATTTAAAAGAAGAAAAACTACCACAACAAGAGGACATAGTCTTAAATTAGAGGGACAAAGGTTTAAAAATAATATCAGGAAGTTTGACTTTACTGAGAGGGTAGTGGATGCATGGAATAGCCTTCCAGCTGAAGTGGTAGAGGTTAACACAGTAAAGGAGTTTAAGCATGCGTGGGATAGGCATAAGGCTATCCCAACTATAAGATAATGCCAGGGACTAATGAAAGTATTTAGAAAACTGGGCAGACTAGATGGGCCGAATGGTTCTTATCTGCCGTCACATTCTATGTTTCTATGTTTCTCATTTTATATTTAGGAACTAATACCAACGTATTTTTCTAATGTAACTTATGTTTAGGAACTAATAGGTTTTTATATGTAGGATCCCGTGTTCTTGCGGCATCCTCCATAGACCTCAATGCTGTTCTCTCACGCATGTGCAACAGTACAGCGCTGATGTTGGTTTGCGCCTACTGACGCGCCAGAAACCCCCATGGCCACCAGGCTCCCAGTGACGATGTCCCCGTCGGGGGTCTTTACAAATTAGGCAAAGACTCCAGACGCTGACAGAGCTGCTTTAAATTGTGGAGATACTTCCAGTTTGTCTCCAGGCTTGTGCTTACCAAATGGGAAGGTTCCGTGATCCATCTGTAGAACTTTGCTTTGGCCATCATATATCATATCCTTATGTCATAGCTGACTAATTTGGCCTAAAATATAAAATTTCCAGGAATTAACGCTTTAGTAAATAGTTCTGTTAATGTTACAGTAAACATTACATTCTGGAGTGTGTTTCCCCCTTTTACGAAGCTGGATTTCCCCTTGTTTTTTTTGTTCCGAGCTGTTTGGACACATGGCTTTTTGCAGCAGGCTTGGTCTATGAATCAATACATTGAGGATTGGTGAATAATATCCCCACTGGGTGAATCATCCGTGCTGTCAAACCCCATTCTTAGCACAGCCGCCACAGTGATTTAGGAATAAAATAAACTCATATTATATCAAATCTAAGCAGAACCTCTCTATCAAACCTCCAGATGTGTATGTGCTTGCATGATCCTTCCTGGAGCCCTTCTCAATGTATTTGTAATGTTTTTTAAACTTAAATGACCTCCAAGGCCCAAATTGCAGGTAAGGAGGTGCCGTTTACCTAGAAAATGTTGGAAACTCGTGATGGGGGCTGTGCTTGCTTAAAGGGAAACTCCAGTGCCAGGAAAACGATCCTTTTCCTGGCACTGGAGGGTCCCTCTCCCTCCCACCCCCCAATCCCCGGTTACTGAAGGGGTGAAAACCCCTTCAGTGACTTACCTGAGGCAGCGGCGATGTCCCTCGTCGCTGTCTCCGCCTCCGCGACGCTCCTCCTCTTCATTGCGTCGGCCGGTGGGCGAGACTGATCTTGCCCACCGGCCGAGGTGACCTAATGCGCATGCGCAGCAATTACGTCTCATTTACGTCTCATTACGTCTCATTCAATTACAAAATCATTTCAATGCTTTCCTATGGGGTTTTGAGCGACGCTGGAGGTCCTCACACAGCGTGAGGACGTCCAGCGACGCTCTAGCACAGGTTTCCTGTGCTAGAACCCAGGAAGTGACCTCTAGTGGCTGTCTTGTAGACAGCCACTAGAGGTGGAGTTAACCCTGCAAGGTAATTATTGCAGTTTATAAAAAACTGCAATAATTACACTTGCAGGGTTAAGAGTAGTGGGATGAGCAGAAGTGGTCTGGGTGCCTAGAGTGTCCCTTTAAAGGGGAACAATAGTAATCAGTACCACTATAGCGTAATGTCCCTGCAGGCCTTTCAATGTAAATGCTGCCTTTTCAGAATTAAAGGCGGTGTTTACATTGCTGTTTAGTAACACCTCTATGTGCAGTCACTCAGACAGCCATTAGGCTCTGCATGGAGACGGTGAATGCTCCCCAGAGATAAAGATGCAGTGATTCAGTGCATCTCTATGAGAAGATGCTAATTGGCGCAGCATGGTGTTTTGCCGCGCATGAGCAATAGCCTGCCAATGCTTTTCTGATCCTGAGATCCAGATGGAGGCGGGGCCAGTCATGGCGAGAGTGATGTCGTGTGGGAGAAAAGGTGAGTAAAATCACTTTTTTTCTGCGATCGCAGGGGGACCTGTCACCTAAATAGCCACTTCAGGGCTATAGTGTCAAGAATACATGTTTGTACTCCTGACACTATAGTGCTCCTTTAAGTAGCTGAAATGTGAAAAAATAGCTAAGATTGAAAATGTGGCCTATATGAGTTACCTTATACCATTAAATTATTTATTTCATCCCATTCATCAGTATACTGAATGAGTCCCAATAGAGTGTAATGTCAGGTATACATTTTACCCTTTTAGAGGCCTAAAGCACAGCTGTTACTTCCATGATGCTTTGGCAACTTTAAGACTTGCAAAATATCATGGGAGTTCGCTGTTCTCTGACTACTCCTGCTTTAAAGGGATACTGTAGGCACCAAAACAACTACAGCTTAATGAAGCTGTTTTGGTATATAGATCATGCCCCTGCAGTCTCACCGCTCAATTCTCTGACATTCAAGTGTTAAATCACTTTGTTTATACAGCCCTAGTCACACCTCCCTGCATGTGACTTACACAGCCTTCCTAAATATTTCTGAAAAGGAACCTAGGTATTCCAGGATCCTTTATTGTACAGTCTGTTTAATCTAGAATTTCTTATCTCCTGCTCTGTTAATAGCATCCTGGTGCACTCAGAAGCCTCATTTGTGTGCTTAAATTGAAATTTACAGAGCAGGAGACACAAACTTGTAAAAGCAAGTTAACATCTGATTGAAAATAAAACTTTATTTCCATGCAGACTGTGCCAGTCACAGCCAGGTGACTGCATAAACAGAAACAAGAGTCATTTTACTCCTAAATGTTGAGCAGTGAGACGACAGGATCCTGCTCTATACACCAAAACTGCTTCATAAAGCTAAAGTTGTTTTGGCTACTATAGTGTCCCTTTAACCCCTTAAGGACACATGACATGTGTGACATGTCATGATTCCCTTTTATTCCAGAAGTTTGGTCCTTAAGGGGTTAAGGCATGCCTTTTTTAATTTGTATTTATTATTATTCTTTATTTATCAGTTCATGTATATAGAGTTACATACTTTTCAAGAGATCAAGACAATCAACGGGTATAACATACACTGTGGTGCCGCAGGTTCGGGTGTTCAGAGAGTTCCACATCAGATAGCATACAAGTTTATATGGCATATACACATTTGTGTCACATCATTTGCATTGATATTAGGTTAGCAGGGCTAGTGTGCCTGTGTAGTTTGTGCATAGAAGTATGTGATTTGTCAGCTTACTTATGCAGTTGTGTACATTGAGCCCTGCGTTAGAGCAGTTTGAGGGGTGACCTTTAAGATTCCTCATTGCTCACTAGTGGTGACGTGTCTTGATAACACCATTTATAGTCATGAACTTTATTTTTGTTTTTTTAAGAGAAAGTAAAGTGAGTAGCACCAGGGGGAAGAAAAAAACAAAAAACATAAGCGGGTGGAAGGGAGGTCGTCACCAGCCGGGGCGGCGAAAGCCGCCAACTTCGTTAATCTGCAGTCCCCTCGCGATCAACGTAGTCCTCCCATGGTTGCCAAATTTTAGCGAAGGCGGGGTTATGTATCTCATACTGAAGCAGTGAGTTTGTCCATTAAGTGTGTCTCTTAAGGCATGCCTTTTTGTTGGTGTCTCTGATTACTCTTGTACTGTGCTGCAAACTGCTGTGATGTTTTAAAGTTATCAATCAAAGAAAACCCCATGTATAGCCTCTACTTACTCTGGCGTTCCAGCACAATTGCTTTGAGTGACTAAAGCTTATGTGGGTCATTTTAACCACTGATCCCATTTGCCTTTCGAACAATCCTGCCTGCCAGCTTTAAACTCTACTGTTTGAATATTTTAAGGGGCTTTTTCCTGCTTTTCTCTCTTTGACAGAAAGCAGTCTTTGTGTGTGTGCCGTGCTGTATTAATGCATAGTGACAGGGCATAGTCGCAGCAGGTAACTGAACCAGGCCTAATCTGATCGAGCTGAGCATTTTTCCGGCGAGTGAAGCATGGTAACATATAACCTTACGGACTTGGCTCCTGCAGAGCGTTCCCGGATATCACCGGAGCCACTATGACCGGGTCTGACAGGTGTGCACTGCGGGAAGCCAGAATGCAATTTTTAACCCTTCCGATTTCCCGTCCGCCTGCATCTCTTCACTTTGGCTTGTTTGGACACTGGAATCCTTTCTGTGTTTTAAGAGCGTATCTGTGAATCTGTTCCTATTTACACTTGTCAGTGTGGAAATGGGAACGTCTACAACAGCTTTAGATGCTCAGATGCCTTTTAGTAAACACCAGAAAAAAAACCCAGATAATTTCTAAGAACGGGCCTGACTTTTCCAGAGATGGGGCACCTACTGTATTAAAAGGAAACAAATTATGTGAAGCTCATGCCCAAATAAAAAAACTCTACTGAACGGACAGCCCTTGCTAAACTACAACATGCATGTCTCTTTAAACTCCTGACTCAGGATAATGGGCGTTGTAGTCTATCGATCTCCAGTGAAGTCAGCAACCACCCATCAGTGATTCTAGATTAGAAGAAATAACGATATAATTCTAGAAGCCTCTTTCAGTTTGTCAGGAACCTGTTTTAGTGTGTGTTGGCACTATATAAATGAATATTATTAAACTCACCATGTGGTTGCATCTCTTGCAATATTTATATGCGTTTGCTGTATCCCGTTGCCAGCTGTGATGTAAACATACTTGATATTTGCATCTTAACATTTTCTTTTTTTAATTTCTGTACTTTAAACCTCTTTCCCACTTCCCACTTTTGCGTGAATTTTTTTTTCTCATCAACCTATGATGGCACACACACTATTGTTTGGTCAAGCAGTAACGCAGAAGAAATGTGCTGTCTGTTGCTCCCTCTTATAAATACCATAAAGTATCATATTCGTGTATATTCATAACCATCTCTCAGTCAATTCCTGTCTACCACTACAACCTCTATCACAATGCAGTGCAGTGAACCAACACGCTTGTTTATAAAACTTGAATCCACATCATCCTAACTAAATGTGGCCTGCAGCAGTAATGGCTAACCTTCAACCGTGCAAGGCATAATTGGAAATGGACCCCTCCCAGCTACCCAAAAAATCTATTGTGCCAAGGTTAGTCTTACCTCTAACCATAATAAAATTAATGAATGCTGTTTTATGTTGGAAAATTTTCTGTCAAGCTTAAGATAAGAGTACATTTTTAAATTGAACACATTACAGCAGTGATTACCTTGTCTTTTATTTATTTGTCTCTCCTGCAATTATTATATATTTATGGCTCCTCTTACTTGAAAGGCACAGAGAGGGCATTGCATGTAAAGTAGCAAACTTGCAAGATAATGCATCTTGGACATAAAAACCCAAGGGCAGAGTACAGAATATTTGATAGAGTCCTAACCTCAACATCTGAGGAAAGGGATTTAGGGGTAATTATTTCTGATGACTTAAAGGTAGACAGACAATTTAATAGAACAGCAGGCAATGCTAGCAGAATGCTTGGTTGTATAGGGAGAGGTATAAGCAGTAGAAAGAGGGAAGTGCTCATGCCATTGTACAGAACACTGGTGAGACCTCACTTGGAGTATTGTACGCAGTACTGGAGACCGTATCTCCAGAAAGACATTGATACTTTGGAAAGAGTTCAGAGAAGGGAATACTAAACTGGTTCATGGACTGGAGGATAAAACTTACCAGGAAAGGTTAAAGGATCTTAACATGTATAGCTTGGAGGAAAGACAAGACAGGGGGGATTTGATTGAAACATTTAAATACATAAAGGGAATCAACACAGTAAAGGAGGAGACTATATTTCAAAGAAGAAAAACTACCACAACAAGAGGATATCGTCTTAAATTAGAGGGGCAAAGGTTTAAAATTAATATCATGAAGTATTACTTTACTGAGAGGGTAGTGGATGCATGAAATTAGCTTCCAGCTAAGGTGGTAGAGGTTAACACAGTGAAGGAGTTTAAGCATGCGTGGGATAGGCATAATGCTATCCTAACTATACGATAAGGACAGGGACGTATGAAAGTATTTAGAAAATTGGGAAGACTAGACCCCTACTGCTCCTATGTGCACCTGCAGGATTATTGGCGGAGAGATCGGCCTCTTCTCTCCAGCCGAATCCACAGGTAGGCCTCAGAGAAACCGCTGGCTTGGACCGGTGATCAGGCTTAGAGACGTCTCAATCTGTATCGCCAGGTCACTAAGCATGTTGCTAGCACAATTGTTGTAAATTTGCTCGTAGCATAATAGCATAATAACTGTGATGGACCGCTGGCACTCTGACCGAGTACCTTCGCCAATCGATGCTCCTAGCGCTTGCCGAGGACTCCGAGCACTCCAAACGACACCATCAGCACTGCGGACCCCACTTCCAGCGATTCAGCTGCGCCGGGTTCTCGCCGTCTCTCACCCACCCTGGATCTACGACCAGGATCCAGCTCCCAGTGGGTGAACCTCTCCTAAATCCAGAGAGCGTAGCAGGAACAAATCAAGCTCTTACAAGAGCTTACTCTGGGGAGTAAGTGATTATAGCAATCCCCAGAGTGTAGGCATCCCTTTCCCCAAGCATGAGCCAAGGCTTCAAGAATGGTGCAAGTAGGTCTGGTTTATTGAGGGCTACCTGCCTGGTATTTATGCAAGTGTCCACCAGGTGGACACTCCCCTAAGGGACCTGATGGAACAATAGGACACATATTAGCCAATCACAGACAATACAAACAAAACACTCCCACAGTGACATCACAATCCCTCCTCTCTATCCTGGAGATAATTGGGAGGTAATCAAATTATCTCCCAGGACAGAGGCAAGATTCCATTAACCACATGGTTACAAAAAGACATAAAATTACACAATGTTACAATTACTACATAAAACATATACATGCAACATATCCCCAGATAGCTTAGATCTGAGCGCACATTATTACCGAATGGCGCTCAGATCACCTACATACAGTTCAATCACCATGGAGCCAAAGTATTTTCCATAGTCTTTTGTTACACGAATAGGCTCCATGGCATAGCTACCTGGGGTAGCACTACTCACATACTGAAAGTCCCGAACGCCCCGGCAGAAATACACAAATAAACCTTTCTGCAGTGGAAAATACAGCTATCAGCACAGGGGCCATAGTTGGAAGGCATGCGGCTAGCCAGTAGTCCCCTCCAGGCACAAGTGGCGAAGGGCACTTAGTCAAAATAACAACATTTTGCTCAGAGCTCGTTCTTGGTGCGACCGCTCAGCGTGGTGGTCAGGTCCGTCTCTCCCCCCGTCCTCCCCCCACCCGCCCTCTAGTACATTGTTGATACTTACATTGCGTATTTTTATTTTGTGGGTGTGACGGCAATGATGCCCTACTTCGCCAGCTGAAGTAAAATAAAGTCAAAATGAAAAGGGAATCAGCTTGCAAACTATACACGGATTATCATAGGCTACTAATGAAATATCCTGGACCTTCTTCAATGTTCAGAAAACTATTGAGATGTCAGAGTTAAGCTTATTATTTTTTTTTATTACATGTATAAAATTAATCCTGTATTGGAAGTACGTTTGCAGCAATAGCTGCTTGTGCTGGGTTGATGCACACATCCTTCCTCTTTAAACGCTACTGTGATAGACAGTGAATTGTGGCCCAGTAATATACTACTAGTTAATAAACCAGTGATGACTATTGTGGATTTCTTGTAATGGTTTATTGGCATTGTCAGACATACTTGCATTCAGGATACACCATGTTCCCTTGTCTTTTCAGCATGCATATTTTCATTTTATTTCCATGAAGAATCCATTAAATGACTCAGATATTTTCTGACATCTGCAAATTTGATGCAGAAAGCTATCAGGCCTGGTGGTTAGATTTTTCCCCGTCATGGCCCTCCATCCCACCGAATGCAGAGCCAGAGGTCTGACTCACTCCTAGCTGAACTTGTCCAGGGAGACGGCTCATGGCATTCATTCTAAGGTGGGGTCCAGCAACCATCAGATGTTGTGCAATATGTTTTGCTTAAGCAATCTTTGATAAAGCACAACCACACGAGAGGTGGAGGCAATCACAAAACCATCTTTATCATCAGGACTTTGAGATGGTTATAGTCCTGTTGGAAACTTATAGCTGTTAACCATTTGAGCACCAAAGAGGTGTACAGTATGTTAATCATTGTTCTGCAACTTCCAGAGGTAAATATAGATAAAGTTTGTTCGCCCTGCTTGAAATCGGCTTTGTAGGGGCTTTCACGAGTTCCCTGCTGTGTGACGTAGCTATGATGCAAGAAGAGGTCCTGTTAGCTTGTATAGAGGTTTGATACTCTCTACGAAATAAAAGCAACCCATTTGACAGTATTTCAAACACATGGGCAAGCCTTAACATTAAGCTGTGCTTTGTACACAATACACATTTTAGACTAAGTGATGGATTTTTTTTTTTCTTTAGCTGTTAAGTGGATAAACCCATCTGCCATGGCAACGCACCTTTCTCTAATTTTCCAGTTTATTATAAGGTCTTCCCCTCCAGATACGCTTCATGAGCATCGACTTTATTATTGTCGCCCGGCGTTTTCTAACTAGCTACTGCCAAACCCTCCCAGTTCTGGA
This sequence comes from Pelobates fuscus, assembly GCF_036172605.1. Classification (NCBI taxonomy): domain Eukaryota; kingdom Metazoa; phylum Chordata; class Amphibia; order Anura; family Pelobatidae; genus Pelobates; species Pelobates fuscus. Next base: position 363,363,991 of record NC_086321.1, read on the forward strand.
CATTCCTGTGCAGGAGTCATTGTATCCTTCTCACTGGTTGAGTGTCGAGTTCAATCTTACTTGCTATAATAGGATATTGACTTTCCTGCTGTCCCTTAGCAGATAAACAAGTTTACAAACCCGTGCTCGGTGAGAGGGTTAAACGGTTAGTGCTGAAATTTCTGGTACTGCAGCTAACTGTAACAAAACAAGTGTGTCAAATGCCAAAGTGTGTAATTCAGAGATGTAATAACATCTGGATGACTGAGGGGAACGTTAACATATCACTTAACCCTTGACATTGTGGCTTGTGATGTCATCATTCCTTTCCCTTCCATAAGTCCCAACATTTGCAAATTTTATTATCCCTTCCCCACCTCCTCTCGACCCATCCTCGGTTTTATGTTAACAGCAAATGAAAGCTTATACAGTTTGGTTGCTGCGAATGGGTCGGCAGAAGTTTATGAGTAGCATCAATCAACAATATTCATTTTACTAATGGATTTATTTTGAGGAGCAAGGTAAAAGGATATGATCTGCTGCAGTAAAATTATCTCTAATGAACAGATCCCAGGTACTACACTTTGGCCAATCCACTGTTAGATATTGCTGTACTGGCTGAGAGTTATTGGACAGTTATGTGCATCAAAGGAACACTATAGGGCAGGCATAGGCAACCTTCGGCACTACAGATGTTTTGGACTACACCTCCCTTGATGCTTTGCCAGCATTATGGGTGTACGAGCATTATGGGGGATGTAGTCCACAACATCTTGAGTGCCGAAGGTTGTCTATCCCTGCTAGGGTCAGGAACACAAGCATGTATTCCTGACCCTATAGTGTTAAAATCACTAACTGACCCTCATTGCACCCTTACCTTTATTCCAGTCTGCTGGTGCTGGCTCTGCCTCTGATCTGCCTCCTTGGCTGGTATCATCATAAGTGAAAAATTAGGACCTGGGCCCCCGGCAGACCAATATATATGCTGGTATATAAGATGGTGTATGTACTGTGTGTTTGATTATGTGTGCATGTAAAGTAAATGTGTGCTTCTGTGTGTATACTCACTGTGAGCCCTAGTGTAAGTGAATATATGGATGTTTTTGTGTGTAGTGTCACGATGTGTGGATTCAGAGTACTATAAATACTTTTTTTTTTTAATTCTTTATTTTTGTGGGTTTGCAAGTCAAGAAAATCAATTACAGCATGTGCTCAAAGATATATCATGTAACATATTACATACTAGGCCATCATTGTATGTTATAGAGTCGCACAGGTGCTGCGTCTACCCGTTTTTGTTTTGTTAGTCAGGCTAATCCTCCTCTTATCTGTATGGAAGAAGTACAGTGATATGTCTGGGAAGGCTTGCGTAATAATCTCAGTGTGCCCTGCTGAACGATGTGGGGTTCCATGCTTTGCCTAGGGTAATTATGTTTGGAGGGTGGGGGAGTTTAAACAGTATGGCTTGTGGTTCCCATGGCCTTGTGTGGGCCTTTTGGTCGGTCCGAGTTTTCCAGGTGGTTCACCTACCTCATGGTGTGGAGGTTTAAACTAGTTGGTTGAGACCCCACTCTGTCTGAATAAGGGTGGGGGGTGAGGGGTTTACATAGGTCGTGTCGTTGGCCGTCCGCTTACGGAGCCAGGGTGGAGATAGTATCTCCTAATCTGAACTGTGAATGTCAAGCTAAAGTAAACATTAACGCTGGAGTAAATGTAAAACGTAACGAGAAGTCATGCATACATGCATATAAAACTGGTATATATAATGGGCCTAAGAGGCCTTCAACTGGGAGTTGTAGTCCCCATGACAAAGTACATCATGTAATGCTGTAGGGGTGAGCGTCCGCTCAGCTCAAGTTTGCTGGTCCGTCGCCCTTGGTACCGTTCCCCTGAGCGCAAAGGGGGTGACTTCTGCGAGATTCCACGGTGGGCAGGCACCTGTGTTCACCGCTGGCGTTGAGATGCCTATCGACTGGAAGAAAGTTGGTGCCTCTGAAGCGCTCATTAGGAGGTGTGTCTTTCCGTCATGGTCCACCATCAGTCTGTGGGGACCCCATTTGTAAGGGACAGAGTGCTCTCGTAGGAGCTGCGTAATGTAGCGGAAGGTTCTGCGCCATGTGAGGGTGTGTCTCGACAGGTCTCTGTACAGTGTCAGGCTTGCTCCTTCAAAAGTAATTGTGGGGGAACCCCGTGCTGCTCCCATAAGGGCCCCCCTGTCAGAGTCCCGAACCATTTTAAGTAATCCCTTGGGGCATCCCTTCGGGGCATCCTGTGGTGCCTTTGTGGCCTTAGGGAGTCGGAAGCAGGAGTCAATTCCAACCTGTTTAGCCTGTTTTGGGAGTAACAAAGTGGCTATCAGCCTTCTGCAGTAGTGAGGCAATTCCACAGTATTGATAGTTTCAGGTACCCCTCTAATATGCACATTTCGCGCTTTTGCTTTATCTTCCATGCCTGCTAGCTGGGCTGCCAGTGTAGTACACTGTTTCTGTAGGGATCCTAAAGTTGCGTCTGTGGCCGTTTGCGCTACCCTAGTGCTTCTTAGTGTCTCCTCCGCTGAGGCCACGCGGCCTGTAAGTGTGTTTACATCCCCTCGAATAAGTGCAATATCGGCGTCAAACATCGCCCTGATTTCCAGCATCATAGACTATATATCGGCTTTCGTGGATGGTGCCTGGTCGCCCAGGTCTGGTGGCTGCTGGGGCTTAGTTTGTACCTTAGACTGTGCAGGCACGGTGTCTGGTAGGCTGTCGTCGTCTGAGGACTGAAAGGTAAAGGCCTCTGTCGGCGCCATCTTGGCGGGCTCGTGGCGCTGGGTCGGGCGCATGAAATCGCCTATATCTCTGGATCCGGAGCTCGGTTCCGCTCTGTCCTTTTTTGCTTTTTTCCCTATGGTCCAGGGTATGCAGGGGGACGTTTTCTCGGGACCTCGTTGTGGATTTAGCCTCCATTTTAGCCGTATTATCGGGTCGGCCTTCGGAGCTGCGGTAAGCTGCGGCTTTCTCGTTCAGGCGCTGGCTCCGCCCCCTTTTGTTTTGTTTTTAAATAGGGTAGTATTTATGTGTGTATGTGAAACATGGCAGTGTTTATATGAGGTATGCAGGCTACCAAATTTTGGGTCTTGAATTACTAACCATGTGCTAAAGTTACAAGCCACCTTAAAGGGACACTATAGTCACCAGAACAACTACAGATTAATGTAAGTAGTCTGGTATGCATAGCCAGTCCATACAGGCATTTTAATGTAAACTCTGATTTTTCTGAGAAAGGGCAGTGTTTACATTACTGCATAGGGACACCTCTAGTGGTAGTCACTCAGGCGGCCACTTGAGGTGCTTCCTGGGTCAGTAATAGACAATGTGCAGCACTGACGTTCAGTGTCTTCATGCTCTGCACGGAGACCTATGGGGGGACTTCTTCAGTAACAGGGACCCGCACGACCTCGGTACATGACCAATATGCCAGAGTGCTCAGTCCGCCCCTGATTGGCTGAGAATGGCAGTCAGTATCTTCTCATAGAGATGAATTGAATCAATGCATCTCTATGAGGAAAGTTCGGTGTCTGCATGCAGCAGTTGGAGACACTGAATGTCAGTCACACTGTGCAGAACTGTCCCAGGAAGCACCTCTAGTAGCATCTGAGGAGTGACCAGTGGAGGTATCCTTAGGCTACCATATAAACACTGCCTTTTCTCTGAAAAGACAGTGCTTACTGCAAAAAGCCTGAAGGGACTGACTATACTCACCAGAACAAATACAATAAGCTGTAGTTGTTCTGGTGACTATAGTGTCCCTTTAAATATGTCATTACATCTGCCTCCTGGCTTGCATTTTTTTCAATGTATTCATAGACCTGTCTACCCATGGCAGAAGGTGATATTGGCATTCCCAGCAGCATCGATTACCATCTGGTTCAGGTTTCACTGTACTGTAATAAAACGCTCTGCTTTGCGGTTAGTTATTAGTTCCCCATATCTAGACTGAATGCAGTAACGGTCTCGCTGCACTTATTACTAGAGGAATTTTCTGCGTGTTTGGCTGCCTGATCAGAAGGAATTTCACAAGAATTCATGGATCATTGTCTTCAACTGAAGGAATGTTCTCTGGAAATCAATGTTTGCGCTGTGTAGTAGGTTGGAATATTTCTGTGCGGCGTAAGATATAAATATATTGGAATATCCACTACTCGAAATTTTTCCAGCTTGTTCCATTTTTATGATAAAGCTTTTACAAGCTTGATGTTGTTCTGTATTCATAATTAAACACTTTTGTTTAAATTGATTTCTAGCTATACACTGGTTAAAACAAAACAAAAAAAAACAGCTTAATATAGTTTGTTATTGTGTGTGTATATACATACTGGCACCTCTCATTTTGGTTAGGGTGCAAGTTTGTACTACTTACCAACACTAAACGTATTAGCAAAAATCAAATAAAAAACAAAACAAAAGGGATACTCTGATTACCAATACTATTTTAATGCATTTGCTAGGTTTTGGCCTCATTAATGTGCTGTATTTTTTTGCATGCTCAATTTTTTATAGTTTTTGCATAAAATACATAAATGTTTTGTAGAATGCTGCACCGTGAGCCTGCCTCTGTAGCCACGCCCCCTCACTCCAGAAAAATACTTCCTTATCATAAGTGTATGCACACAGCTCAGCCACTGACAGTACTGAATGATCTAAGCAGCAAAACAACCTGCATTAGGAGAGGACACTCAGATAGGCATATCATAAGAATAGCATTACCTGTTTGTAGTTTCTTTGACGGTCTGCAGCCAGGTTGTAAATTAAAAACAGCTCACTCAGTGCTGTTGGGGCTGAGACTCTGTGCATACATTTGATAAGGAAATATATTTTCTGGAGTGAGGGGGCGTGGCTAATGGTGCAGCATTCTGCAAAATATTTTTTGTGTGCCAAAGCTATAAAGATTTGAGCATGCACATAAAAAAATCCAGCATATTAATGAGGCCAAAAATATCAAATGCATAAAAGTTGTATTGGTGCCCAGAGTGTCCCTTTAATCACTTCCCGACCAATGACGTACCAGGTACATCCGACATAAAATGGTTGGTAACGACCGCGGACGTACCTGGTATATGTCATTTACAAAATTGCCACTTTCCTGATCACTGGTGATCCCCTGCCAGCGGTCGCGATCCTGGGGTCTGCCTGGGAGTTCAGGTAGACCCCCACTGCCCGATCCGGCCCTCCCAGGCCATGTGATCGCGGGGTCCTTGTGATCACATGGCCGGAATAGTGAGCTCTCAGGCAGGCCCCCTAGTGTCTGAAAAAAAGTTTGCAAAGTTAGAAAAAGTTAAATAAAAGTTTATAATTAAAGTGCATTTTAATATTATATATACATATATGTATGTATATATATATTAAAATACACTTAAAATTATGTTAATTTTATATATACAAAATAATATATTATATATATAAAATAAAAATAATGAATACATTGAAAAAATAAAATGTAATTAAAAAATGTATAAAGCTATTTGATATTAATATACATATATATATTTAAATCAAAATACATTTAGAATGACGTTATAAATACATATATCCCTTTAACAACCGTGGATGTACTAGGTACGTCCGACAAAAAGCGGTCGTTAAGGACCGCGGATGTAACTAGTAGATGCGAGGCAAATAGAAGCCCTGGATTTACCTGGACCGCCGATCCAAGGCGATCACGGTAGGGGGGACTGCCAGAGACCCCAGCAGCCCCCTGCAGCAACTCCGCCACCCCAATAGGAGCAATAGGAGTCTATGGGGATCCCAGCAGGGGGATTTTCTCAGCTGTCAGGTCAGGCAGTCCCCCAGGCTGCTAAAAAGTAAAAAAAAATAAATATATATATATATATGTAAAATATATTATAAAATAATTAAAGCATTTTATAATATATTATATGCATTCACCTATCCACTAAACAGCAACTTCATTGTTGACAGATTTTATTAGTTTTTTTTTTTTTTTAACACCTAATCTAGGCAAAAATAACGGAGGTTTAGTTACATTATATGATCATACTTTGCATAAGCCTGCCACAATGTCAATGTATGATCATATAATGTAACTAAACCCCCGTTATTTTTGCCTAGATTAGGTATTAAAAAAAAAAAAAAAAAAAAAATTGTGTCAACATTGAAGTTGCTTTTTAGTGGATAGGTGAGCACCCCATTTATGCTTGTTCAGGTAAGTGCAGCCCCCTGGTTTCACATATATATATATATATATATATATATATATATATATATATATAAATATGGATATATATACACACACACATTGTACACATATATTTAAATTTTATTTTATTTTTTTCATTCAAGCAATGCTTTTTATTCGCATTACACATCAGTTTGCCTACATTTGCAGTTGGAAATGCGAACATATTACAGTATACAGTAATATTGCAGTAGTACAATGCTTAGGGCAAGTCACCGTGGAACCCCAATTTTGTTCTCGCGGAACACCTATTGGGAAACGCTGCCTTAGGTTGTCTTCTTTTAAAAAATATATACATGTGAAGGGTTATTCAGGGATTCCTGCCAGTGTTACAATGTTAAAAAAAAAAAAAATTGGTTTGGAAATAGCAAAATACTACTTGTACTTATTGCCCTATAACTTGCAAAAAAAAGCTAAGAACATGTTAACATTGGGCATTTCTATACTCAGGACAAAATTTAGAAACTATTTAGCATGGGTGTTTTATGGCGGTTGTAGATGCGTAACAGATTTTGGGGGCCAAAGTTAGAAAAAGTGTTGTTTTTTTCTCATTTTTTCATTGTAGATTATATGACATGAGGAATAAAAGTATCTTTAGAAAGACCATTTAAAGGCCAGAAAAACTGTATTTAATATGTGCGGGTACAGTAAATAAGTAAGAGAAGAATTACAGCTAAATACAAACACTGCAGAAATTTAAAAACAGCCCTGGTCCTTAACGGTAACAAAAATGAAAAGTGCTCTGGTCACTAAGGGGTTAATGAACTATGTTAGATCGTATATAATGTTTAAACTCTTGTTTATGTTTACACCTCTACCGTAACTGCAGTATATGTAGTTTCATTATGCAGGGTAGTATCAAAATGTCCAGAGCAAATTCTACTCATAAGGCAGACATCTACAGAGATTCTGTTAGTTCTCCTAAGCTAAGGCCTGCAAATCCAACATATTGTCTGAGAGTGTCAGCTGAAGCCTTGCGACTAAAATGGCTTTACTACTTACATTAGGGGAGGGGGGATACAAAGGTCAGGCAGGGCATTTGTTACGGTATGGCGACACCTAGTATTCTGTCACTATTACAAAAAGGGAACTAACTCCATTGCTATTTCTGTAGCTTCTTCATTTCTTTGGTTATATTTACAAATCCGGCTGGTCAAGAAATAATTTGTGTCGTTCCTAAGAAGTGAAAGTAGCTCAGGATCTGACCCTTGTCCTAACACATGCACTTTCAATGTTTGCCACTGTTGGTACTTCATCAGGAGACCAAACTAGGCCCAGTAATGAGTTAGCTGAACTTCATTCTGAACCCTACGTGGGGCGACCTACATCAATACTATAATATAATTAAGACTCTAAAAATGTATTTGAAGGACCACGTAAAAGGAACACTATACAAACATGTATTTGAAGGACCACGTAAAAGGAACACTATACAAACATGTAATTTTAACGCTATAAGGTTGCACTACCTGTTTGGGTGTTAAGGGTGATTTTTGACATAAATTATCTTTTTTTGTTAATGGTCCTATCTGTATCTTTGAATTTCAGTTTTGACTTGGTATGTACTAAGTCTAATATTGTTATTTTAATACGTTTTGTTGAATCTAATCTTGGACCAATACACAAAATAAAGTCCTGCGCTCAGAATCCCACTACCAGTGGGCGGGAGCAGCAATGACCATAGTACACATCATCCCAAATACATACAATAAAAACCAAAGAAAAGCGTTGCCTGTGCACTACCCCCAAATCTATATGCATATTTAGACAAATTGAGTTTTTTTTGTTTCACTCCTAAGGCCATTAGGAGTAAACCCACCTGCCACGTTAAGGCAAACCTTTTAGGTGGGTCCTACACTAATCATTCACCCTGCTTCCTTTAGCGTCAGACAAAAAATAACATCTCTAATTCGACAGAGAGGGGTATTTTTCTAAACACCTACATACTTATTAACCTTTAATAGGGAACACCACAATGCTTCCGCCCAGCTTATGTGTTACCTAGAGGTTTCAAAAAATACCCCTCTCTGTCTCATTAAAGATTTATTTTGCCTGAAGGTGGAGGAAGCAAGGTGAATTGTTGGTGTAGGACCCACTTAAAAGGTTTGCCTTGACGTGGAAGGTGGGCTTACACCTATTGGCCATTGGAGTGAAACACAAAAACATCCATTAGTCTAAATATGCATAGGGATTTGGGAAAGTATGCAAGTAACTCTCTCTTCTTTGGTTCTTAATCTTGGTCCAGGATTCTTCCTTGGCTTATTCTAAGATCCTTAGAATCTTTCCCACGTCCCAAACTTAATGTATTTCCCCCAATTTATATATGTTTAATGCCTGTTTGTGTCAGTGTGTTTTGCATTGATTTGCTGTGTTTTCTTGCAGGATGATGTGATGATGTCACAGAGAGTCAGGAAGCAATATGAGGCAGCGATACAACACCCAACAAGTGTGAGTAAAACCATTCTGTAAATATATATATATATATATAATTTTTTTTTTTTTTTTTAAATATTATAAAATGTAATAATCTGATTAGCATTGCTGAGCACACTGTATTTTGTGAGGGCATGATGTATCAGAATAACAGCATTCTGTGTCTCAGTAAGCGTGTAGAAGTGTATCATGGATCAGCTCTCTGAACCAAGAACAACTGTAAACAGGAACTGTCCCGTGTCTGTACTTTTTATAGTGCATTCCACTCTTGCAACACTAAAGATACACATTTTTGGTGTAAATTGGTTCAGAATTGTGGGATCTTACATTATCTCAGATATTTATAAGAATAATAAATAAAAATAAAGAGTGCAATAATACTTGCCAGCATCGTCCCAGTGAACCCTGGGGCTCTGTTTATGTCAGTCGTGACACTGAATACTGTGGAATGCGTCAGCCATGTACATTGTAAATAGTGGAAAAGCCTCACTGAAACCAAGATCATGTTAATGCTTAAGAGAATTGTTCGTTTTTTTTTTTTTTTTCTGTTTCTGTGGACACTAGAGAACCCCCTACTGCCTCCCCCCCCCCCCCCCCCTCCATAAGTGTGGGTCATATACCTAAATAGAGACCGTTGGCATGTACAAACAATGTATTTGGACTTTAAAAAGACACCACCAATTATGTGTAGAGTATTGCAGCTTTAGGATATTAGGTTTTAATGGCATCTTCCAAAATGATCCCATTGATCTCTGAAACCCAAAACCTGATCACAAATTATCAAGGAGACAGTAAGAAATAGCATAGTCATTGTCTTGGGAATATCCTATTTTATTATATTATAAAACACAAGTTAAAGCAGTAGGAAAAGGGCAAAAGAAAGTCTGTGAGTGCTGTATTGTACAGAACATTAAACGTCAGGTATTGACAATCCTCGACCTACTGGTCTTCTACGGGGTATGCCTCTGAAACACTTGTTCTATACATTTTTATGAAAATAGCCAGCAGAAGTGCATATAAAACAACAACTTTTCTCTATTGACCGAGCCAACTAATATTCAGTATTCCAATGTTTCGTGCAAATCTTCCAACTTTTCCCATAGTTTTTGGTTTACAGTCACGCCGGCTGAAGCTATATTGACAAGTGTTTTTATAATATTATAACGCGATTGCTAGTTTCATTATATTTACAAGGGCTTGTCACTGAAATGGGACAGCTCCACGTACGGTAATTAATTTTACAGACAAACTCATTAACAATTTTTCTGGTGGAGAACGTTTCCATGTGTTCTTTTAACAGCATGCCTGTTATCCAACGCCTGGCTACAAATGCCTGTACTCCACATGTAAACGGATTGGAGATTCCTGGGGTATTGTCTGTATGAAGCTTGCATTCCATCCCACCAGCCTTGTGAAGGTGAAGCTTGATTGCTCTGCCTTGATTGGTTGGCAGGGGAGGCCCGAATGCCTACAGACATTCCGCACAGAGCAAAGATAATCAATACTGGTTAGGCCGAAAAGACGGATAAAGGGCAAGATTCCGCACAAGTGGAATCCACTTACCAGGATCACTCAGAGAGTAATATCGCACATTCTTCTTTCCATCACATGTGACACATCGTGACAAACAAGCCCGGTGAAGTGACAAGCAAATGCCATATTTCAAGTTGTTGTTTTCATTTTTAGTTTGTTTATCTCCAGACAGACCTGAATTTAGCTTTCACAGTCAGAAGCTGTAAATTGTGTTTCAGGTAATTGCGGAATAAGTGTTGTCACCTTCTCTATAAATCTCCCTCTGCTAAAATGCCAAGTACTACGTTTTAAGCGTGCTGTTCCACCGCCTCTGCTAAATATAAGAATTGTCGATCTCAACATAAGATTACAAAAAAACATCTCTAGTATTTTTGAATGCCAGAACCCTGCCTAGAAAAATGTGCACTTACCTGCAAGCAGGGGTTAACCTTATTTTAGCTTAACAGATTGCTGAGAGGCTTGGAGTATGTGCCGTACAAGCTCTCTCATAGAAAACTATGAGATAATTTGTTCAAGTAACAGAATTTGTTATTCTCTGTTATTATTATTATTATTATTATTTATGAAGCGCCAACAAATTCCACAGCGCTGTACAATGGGTTTCCTTCGTTAACAGAATTACCTGATTTTTTGATGACCTTGCCAAGGAGCATAAATAGTTTTAATTTACTGTATAGATAATTCTTTAAAAAAAAATTTTTGGGAAAAAATATATATATTTTATTTTAGCAATTTTTTTATGTATTATCAATATAATTTTTTTTTTTACCATTGCTTCCATTTACCAATGTCTCTTTTATTCCAACAATACCAAGGTCAGCACAATCAGTCACAATAACCTGGGGACATGCACTTACTGTGGCAGAAATAGTCAATACCTTTAAGCTAACTTCATAGAAGTATACAAAGTATATCAGCTCGGCTTATACAGTCTAAACCCATCTATGTTTTGCTTTTTTTTTAAATTACCTTTCTCGCCAACTCCCGTACAAGAGCGTTTTTGTCCCAAAACATCAGGCACGGCAGCATGCTGTAAAATGAAATTAGACCGATCTGCTGCCGGCCTCTTGTTAAACAGACCTTTCCTTCGTTTTGATTAAACTACAGAATACTCCAAATCCCAGTATGGAGGAATTGTTTTCTTATGCAATACTAGATAATGGCAAACATTGCTTAACACTGTAAAGATATGTTGCACTCGGCTAGGCTGCAATCCTCAGGATTGGATTTATGGCTGTGGAGCTCCGTTATAATAATCAAGAGTGTACATTGCTGTGGGGTCTATTGCTGTGGATCTCTACGAATCAGTCATACAAACCTCTCAAATCTCCTTGTACAACGAGATAGTAGGAAAAAGAGTATTGCAAGATCGTTTCTGGGGAGGAACACTCAGATCTTTGAAGGTAAAGGCTTGTAGAGGCATCGACTAGAGACATAGTAACGTAAAGTAGTATTTAATAGACAAAATATGCAAGATGAATATTACAAGCCTCCACAATATATGCACCAGCCATGCTATCGCCTACATCTTTATTGAAGTCCAGGTGTGGTCAGAGGCATGAAATGGTCCATGTAAGTGGAGCAGGGAGACATTGTAGCCCTTGGGTGGTCAACTGGGACTGGGTCCACCTGTTTCACTATTAACCTGCCAGCTTTTTTATTGCTTCCCTTAAATCTACTAACTCTGCAACATCATCTCACATATTTAATGGCCAGCAGTTGTTGCTCATAACCAACATCTGGGTTTCTCGGGAAAAAAATAAATAAATATAACATTACAAAAAAAAACGTATATAAAATATTTCCTCATTTCCATCCTGGCCTCATATTTGTATTTCTTTTGTTTTCACTTTGAGATTTTTGTTCTAAGTCTTAGCTATGCAGGGAAATTATCTCCAACAAAAAAGGAGTGGAGCTTGTTTACTTTGAGGGAAAAAAGATGATTTACTGTAAAGGAAGACTAAAATATTAGGAATACAAACCTTATAGAGTTGTCCCATGCCCCATGTTAAGTAAAGACTTTACTTACTTTTTTTCAGCATAGAGGGAGCCTTTTGTGCAATTATCCAAAATAATTAATAATAGTTAAAAATCAAGCTAAAACGTTCCTGTAATCTCACACCGAGGGTCCTCAATTTGCCTGCATGTTATATGTGTTGATGGTGGTTGGTTTAGCAATAGACAAGAATGGAAGAGTATTATGTGATGTGTAGTCCACAAATGGCTAATGTGTCCTTCATGGTTTGTGTCGTCTAGAATGAAGGCAAGCTTGCAACTGTTGAAAGGACACTATAGTCACAAACACAACATTAGCTTAATAAAGCAGCTTTGGTGTATATATTATGCCCCTGCAGTTTCACTGCTCAATTCTCGTCCATTAAAGAGGTAAATCACTCTGTTTATGCAATTCTAGCTACACCTCTCTGCATGTGACTTACGCAGCTTTCCAAAACACTTCCTGTAAAGTGAGAACTAATGTTTATGCTTCCTTTATTGCAAAGTCTGTTTAATTTAAAATGTCGTATCTCCTGCTCTGTTAATAGCTTACAAGACTCTGCATGAGATTAACCCCTTAAGGACACATGACATGTGTGACATGTCATGATTCCCTTTTATTCCAGAAGTTTGGTCCTTAAGGGGTTAAAGTTCAATTTACAGAGCAGGAGATAAAATCGTCTAAAGTAAGTTAACATCTGATTGAAAATGAAACCATTTTTTATGCAGGCTGTGTCGCAGCCAGGGGAGGTGTGGCTGGGGCTGCAAAAGTGACTTAACTCCTTAATGGCAGAGAATTGAGCAGTGAGACTTCAGAGGCATGATCTATACGCGAACATGGCTTCACTAAGCTAGAGTTGTTTTGGTGAATATAGTGTGCCTTTAATTTACCACTCCAATATTGGTTACTTTGTAACTGCTTTCTATGAATGTAAAAATAAAATCAAAATTGTATTTTTTGTTGATACGCTGTTTGTGTATGCAGGATCTCTGTACAGGCCCAAAATATATTGGTTTTTTTTGTCCTGTGCAGTATTGACAACTCTTACGCATTCAGGTGGTCTCAAAATATATTTGGGTAAAAAAGAGATCAAGGTGCCCTACGATTCTACATCTTTCTTGAGGTTACAGTATACAAAATCTGCAAACGGCGTAGTGTGTTAGAAGCAGCTCTTGTCCTAAATGATATTTAAATCTTCTCTCGCTGAGCTATCGGGGAATACTATCTGCTGGCAAAGAACAATAACACTTGTTGACAGAGCAGATTTTCTCTAATATCCCTTCCTTCTAAATTAGCACAAAGGAGCAAGCTATGTGGTTTTGTAGGTTTCACCCGCAAACAACCCGCATACAGACACATTACTGTCATTGTTCAGCAGTCGGACAGACAGAAAGCCCTTTCTTCTTTAGCTGGGCGAATGTAACTTTTAGAAGATCCAGATTGGGGCAGGTCTACCACACCTTGAAAACCCTTTGAGTGCTAGCAGACCCTTTGAGTGCTTAGACTACACTAGAGCCCAATGCGTCCCACCTTTTGTAATAAATAGATGCATTTCCCCACCCCCCCTTCGTACGTTAGAATGGATCTCTCTGATAACACCTGCAGGTGGGCATAAAATGAAATTTGATGTGTATGTTAATAATGCTCCTCGCACCCTAAGTGTTATACGTCTCTGCATGTGAGTCTAGGGAACGTTCATATATACGACCTTTAACACCTTAAGGACACATGACGTGTGTGACATGTCATGATTCCCTTTTATTCCAGAAGTTTGGTCCTTAAGGGGTTAAAAGGTATTTTTTGGCTTTCTGATAGTTTAGGGGAGGGAAGCACTTGTAGGGGAGAAAATTAAGGCTTAGTGTTACCATTTAAAGTGCAACAGCATTGTGCTGAGCTATATGCTATTACAACTGGAGTGAAAATAATGTATGCACATTTACTGATACCACAAACCTCATATACTTGCTGGAAATCCAGGCAATGCACAGGTCTGGCCAGCAGATCAAATCTAGCTTGCCCACCAGGTATGACCGTTTCCCAGGTGAAAGCAGAGACATTATTTTTCCTTCCTTTGGACATTAATGTGTTTCTCTGAAACCTGTCCTCAGCTCTTAAATGTAGTAGTAGCTGGAATTAAAAAAACAAATATAGTGTATTACTATTTCAATAGAGCAGAATTATGCAAAAATCCACATCCTCAATGTTTATTTGCAATTCTTAGTTGCTCTTGGTTGACACAGAGACACGTCATTCGAACCTACATAGTACAATATTTTCCACTGCTAAATTTAAGTGTAATTATATTGTGGGGAAAAAAAGCTGTACAGAAATTACTGGCAATTGTATGTAAACGAACCGTGATAGCCAGTAATTATTTCACCTCTGATTGTGAATAATGATGTCACAAAGTGGACCTACATACAAGTTGTGGACGTTCTGCTGATAAATAGTATTTATCATTTTGACAGAGGCCATACCTCTGGGGTCTCAGTTGGCTGTCCTGTCTACTACAAACAATTACACTTCACTTGAGGCCCAGTGGTGTTCTCTCTAGTCATTGTGGGATGTTGGTGTTTGAATATTTGATGACCGTTGCCCACGGTGCTCGCATATTGTATGCCCATTGCCCACGTATGTCTACTTGGTCAAGAATAGAGATAATGTTCAAGTAATCTGTATTTTATAATACTTAATATGATTTATTTACTGAGCAATTTTCCTCAGTGCCTAATACCAGGTGTATAATAGTGTGTATTAGATCAATACCAGTGTTTATTGTGTCGACTAAAATTTGTGCGATTTACCCGTCTAAAACTAGAGTAAACCTAGAATTATTCTGATGACTAAAATATGACTAAAACTAAAATGGCATTTTAGTCAAAAGAATATGACTAAAACTAAAATTTAAATTGTTGCCAAAATTAGCACTGGCACAGAGGCTGTGGAAGGGGCAAAAGAGACACACCAGGGCTTGGGAGAGACACCTAGAGGGGCTGGAGGGGGTGGGGGGGGGACACAAAGAGACACAGAGGGGCTGGGAAAGGAGCAAAAGAGACAGGTAGCAGATTTAACTAAACACATTCGATTTTAGTTGTGTCGACTTAAACTAGACTAAAATTATTCAGATGACTAAAATTAAAATGACTTTTCAGTCACAAGACTATGACAACATTTTATTGAGGTTTGCCATCAAAATTAAAACTGATCAAAACAACAAAAGATACATTAGATTTTCAGACACCTACCTGATGTTTTACAATCTAAAGGGAAATGGTGTGTGAGAGACAAAGAGGGGCCTAATTCACTAAAATAAAACTAGTTATGCTTGTAGATAAGGGGGGAATTTACCAAATCAGCTGTTGTTGCCTAAATTTTTCGGTTCAGTTTAAAATTAACTAAAATTCAGAGTTAAAGGATCACTATAGTGTCAGGAAAACAAACTCGTTTTCCTGACACTATATAATCCTTGGGGGATCCTCACCCTCAGGGTCCCCCTCCCGTGTGGCGCTGAAGGGGTTAAAACCACTTTAGCCACTTACCTTTATCCAGCGCCGGGCTCCCTCGGTACTGGTGACCTCTCCTCCTCCGCTGACGTCAGCTCCAGAGTGGAGCGGAATGCGCATGCGTGGCTAGTGCCGCACGCACATTCAAACTGTCTATAGGAAAGCTTCTCATCCAGCGTCACAGAAGCGTCTCTAGCGGCTGTCAGGAAGACCGCCACTAGAGGTTGGATTAACCCTGTTATGTAAACATAGCAGTTTCTCTGAAACTGCTATGTTTACATGTGAAGGGTTAAAACCTGAGGGAAATTGCACCCAGACCACTTCATTGAGCTGACTATAGTGTCCCTTTAATTAAATAAACTGTGGGGTTTTGTGAAGACACAGTGTATGAGAAGAAGAAAGGAATCGTGATGGGAAGTTTTGGGCAACACAGAAAGAGATCTAACAAAGAGCCGAATTGTAGAATACTTTGAAATTCATGATGGTTTACATTTTAAATCTTCATTTATATTTTTGCTTGGCTGTGTGGAGTCATTAAGGCACAAACTAATGTTTGTTGTACTATCGTGATGGAAGAATACTTTTGAAGTCGAACTGACCGAATAAGGCATCAGATTCACTATTACAATGAAGGAATGTACCATGCCAAGAATTGTGGAGAATTGACAACATTGCCTTGTTACATTCCCAACTCATTTATTTTGGCCTCTTTGCAGTTCCCTGGTCAGTTCCTCATAATTCCCAATTTACTAAGTAAACCCATAAAATATCTTTCTTGGTAAGTCGGAAAGAGAAATCAGCTTTCTTCTTATGCAATATCTGTCACATTTCTTGCTATATTTCCCAACCCAGTGATTTCCTTAGAGTTGAACATCCTGTTTGGTTTATTAGTAATTAATTGTCAAAAATGTGTAAATCCGTGTCTAATCTGCAGGGCTGATCTATTATTAAGTCTATTGGTTTTCTCCTCACCCCACAGGAGAATAACACGGTGGTTTTTATAACCTTGTGTTCACTTCGCTCTACAAAGACCCCAGGGGATATTCCCTTCAATGATTACAGATGATGGTTGCTTGAGTCTAAGTTGGGCTTAGTCACACTGCTTTGTAACTTGTATGCAAACATTCTTTAAGAAGGTCGTTCGTAAAATCCCCCGTTCTGTGTCTTGAGTGTGCTTGCTTTAGCAGTTTTGTGATTTAAAGCCAAATCCATTCTTCTGAGTGGTTTTGCAATGTAACATTGTGTTATGTTATTGTCCTGTCATCACTGCACGCACAAACTCTACACTACAACCTCAAACTTACAAGTAGACTGATAATTGCGTAAAAACGCCAAAGATTTAAGTTAACAGCAGTTACCAACACATAGGTAATTTCCAAGCTAGTTACTGTATTCTCCATCAATGTATGGATATAGACAAGTGGGCAGGAATTTGGTTAAAAAAAAAACATTCTTATTTTCCAGTGTCCCATTGTGTTGTTCCAGTGTTAAAATCCAGTGGAAAAACAGGATGGCCCAGGCACTCAAGGTTTGTATATCAAGAAGATGTATTGGAGAAACACAGGAATGTTTCAACCTCCATTGAGGTCTTTGTCAAACTTGACAAAGACCTCAGTGCAGGTTGTAACATTGTGCTGTACGGGTGTTAAAAAAAAAAAAAAAAAAACAACCAAAAAAACAGGATAGTCCAGGAATGTTTCGACCTCCACTGAGGTCTCTGTCAAGAGGGGTCTTTGCTTGCTATACAAACCTTGAGTTTCTGAACCAACCTGTTTTTCCACTATTTGACCAAGGCTTAGCCCACCTTATGTCCAGATAAGCACCTTGGATGTGAAGGGAGTGCGAGCTACCTCTTGTTCTTATAAGTGTTTAAACCCAGGGCCTAAATAAAATTGAGTGCACAAAACATGTAATTTGTCAAATAACAGTTAAAACTAATAAAATATTGAAAAATATAATGTTGAGCTGCTAAAACACCAACAGCATTTCTATAAATGCAAAAAAAGAAACAAAATAAATAAAGATAATAAAGTAAAACAATGAAACTGACAGTTTTAGTTTTTACAACCTATAACATACCTATAATAATTGTTCTAGTATGAATGTGTTTAGTGGTGAGGTAGGTTAGCTTCACACCTCACTGCATTTATTTTTTTTTGTTTAATTTCTTTTTATTGTTTTCGTTTAAGTTGTCAGTATATAGGGTACAGAAGGAATAAGGATACTTAAGGTGGTTGAACATAGTGGGGTTCACATTAGTTATACAGAGTCAATAAAATTGTCGGTATAAGCAATTGCAATTACAGTTACATTTCCCCTTTGGGGCTTTCTATGTCTTTGCTGATAAGTATGTGTCGCCTGTTCAGGATTACTAGTAGCGGTGTCAATACCTTTCAAAACATGGCAAGCAACATTTGGACCCTTTGGTCCCAACAGATACACTCTATGGCTGTGAGTGTGGGATATTTGAGTTAAATATATCGTCGGTTGAGCTGTCATAAAAACAGGACTGATGAGGTTACTTGTGGGCTTAGGAGTTAGAGGCTCCCTGACCTTCCAGTTCCGTTGTTCCGACATAATATACCCAGTGGGTTAATGGGTCTCCTGTTCCCGTCAGACTATTCACCTTTGTCTCTAGCAGTCGTCTTGTTGTTTGTTGTCTTGCGGTCGGGGATCCAGGTAAGTCTCCCTAAGGGCTTCCGGGAGTAGTCTGTGCTCGTACCTGCGTGTGGTCTCGTTTTGTCTGTTAGTCGTGCATACGGGGTAGGGTGGAGAGGAGGGACGGGCGTGCGTCCGCACGTCGGTCAGTCGGGTGTCTGTCCGTTTGGGTGGGGAAGGTAGAGGGGGAGGGGGGGGAGGGGGGAGGGGAGGGGGGGAGGGGTGGCGTCTCCTCGGGAAGGTGCGCTGGGTTGGTGGAGTTCCCTTACTGGGACTTCGCTTGGGTCACCAGCTCGTGTGTGTAGGTAACTGGGGTCTTAGTGCTAACCATTTTCCCCTAGTAAGTCTGGGAGTCTGTCTCCAGTCATTGTCAGAATCCAGTGCGTCCATGTGTCTAGGTACCTCTGGGCTCTGTCCGTCGCCGTCAGGTGTAGGTCTTCCATCACCCTGAGGTCCTCCATTTTCGCAAACCATTCCCTGAGGGTAGGGGCCACCGTGTCCCTCCAATGTAGGGGGATGAGAAGTTTGGCAACGTTTAAGATCCGTATAGTCAATGAGCGTTTGTATCTGTTGTCGGGCACCTTGGTGTGGTGTAGGAGCATTGCTGCCGGTTCGTAGGGGGGGGGGGGCTGTCTGAGAATTTCTGTATTAGTTTGTGTATCCCCCGCCAGAAAGGTTGTATCCTCTCGCAGGACCACCAGATGTGTAGGTGTGTCCCGATTTCAGTCCCGCATCGCCAACATTTTGCGTCATGGTCTGGGTGTATGTTGTGTAGTATGTCTGGTGTGCGGTACCATTGTGTGAGCAGTTTGTATGTGGCCTCTTGGTGTCTGCTGAAGATCGCACAGTGGTGTGTCAGTGTGCATATTTTGTCCCATTCCCCTTCGCTTAATTGCAGGTTCAGGGCCGTTTCCCATTTACCCTTAAATCTAGGGGCTTCAATGGGGATCTGGGTTTGTAACATGCCGTAGAGCTTTGATATCCCGTGTGAGAGTGGTTCCGGGTCTAGGCACAGTCGCTCGAACTCTGTCGGGGTACGGTGTAGGGCCCTGCCCTGTGGCAGGGTCCGGAGATAGCTCGTCGTTTGTGCGTGTGTGAGTGTCTGTGAGAAGGTCGGGGGCCGGTCGCCTATGAGGTCTGAGAGGGTCTTCCGGCCTGTTGGTGTGGTTAGGTGGAGAAGTCTAGGTAGTTGGGTAGGTATCATGTTCCTAAAGATTAGCGGGTCTAGTCCCGGGGGGAAATCCTTGTTGTGTGTCAGGGGTAGTAAGGGTGACGGGTACGGGGTTAGGCTAGCTCTATCAGCTATGCTGTACCATACTTGTAAAGTGTGTCTCACATATATAGGTGCCTCCATTTTCCCCCTTCTGGGCAACCAAGGGGCCAACTCTATGGGGATCCCCAGGTCTGCCTCCTCCACCGTCTTCCATTGCTTGTGGACGGCGCCTTTGGACCATTCCACTATTCTGAGGAGATGGCACGCTAGGTAGTAAAGGTGGAAGTCTGGCAATGCCATGCCCCCCCTCTCCCTTGGCTGAGTGAGTTGAGAGAATTTTAGCCTAGGTTTTTTCCCATTCCAAACGTATTCCCTTAAGGTCCTGTGTAGGGTCGCGAAGTATGTCTTGGGGATACGTATAGGTATCGTCTGCATCAGGTACAGTAGGCGTGGGAGGAAATTCATTTTGACGACTTGGACCCGTCCAAACCAGGAGATGTGGGGGTATGACCATTCCCCTGTATCTCTCTTAAACAAGGCCAGCATCTGGGCGAAGTTTTCCTTAAAAAGGTCTATGGTGTTGCGGGTGAGCCATATTCCCAGGTACCTGATTTTAGAGTCTGCCCATTGGAATGAGAAGCTCTGGCGGAGGGGTGTTTCCCGTTGTTTGGGTATGGAGATGTTGAGGATGTATGATTTGGCGAAATTAATTTTCATGTTAGAGATTTCTCCGTACTCTTTAAAGGCTCTTACAATGTTAGGGAGTGAGATTTCGGGTTTAGAAACGAAGAAGATAAGGTCGTCGGCGTACGCCGCGACCTTGTGTTGTGCCCCGCCTCTGGTTACCCCTGTGATGTCCGGGTTGGTCCGGATTGCCTGCAGGAATGGTTCTAATGCTAAAACGAAAAGGATCGGCGACAGGGGGCATCCCTGTCGAGTGCCGTTCTGTATTGTAAAGTCCTCTGTGAGAGCCCCGTTCACGAGTATCTGGGCTTTGGGCTGTTTGTAGAGCGCCTCTATCCAACCTCTCATGTGTGTTCCCATGCCCAGGTGCGAGAGGGCCTGGAATAGGAACGGCCATCCGATCCTGTCGAAGGCCTTCTCCGCGTCTGTGGATAGCAGGAGAAGGCCCCCGACTCCCCCCTGCTCCCCGTGGGCTATTGATAGGGCTCTGATCGTATTGTCCCTGGCTTCCCGTCCCCTCACGAACCCCACCTGGTCCGGGTGTACCAGGGTAGGGACGTGCGGTTGCAGGCGGGTCGCCAGGATTTTTGCTAGGAGTTTCGTATCGCTATTTATAAGGGAGATGGGTCTGTAGTTGCGGCAACAGTCGCCATCTTTCCCTTCTTTTGGAATGAGTGTGATGTGTGCCCTGAGGGATTGTGGAGGCAGGTGGTGCCCGTCCCTAATCGCGTTGAAGGAGGATAGCATCGGTGCGTATAGGATCTTTGCAAAGCATTTGTAGTAGCGCAGTGGGAGGCCATCCGGCCCCGGGCATTTGCCCAGTTTGGATGTTTTGACAGCCCCTGCTATTTCCTCTACCGTGATGGGCTCCTCCAGTGCTTCCGCTACCTCTGGTTCCAGGTGTGTGTGTGTGTGTTTTTTTGGAGGAAGTTAGTTATCCGGGTCATAAGGTTGGCTCGTGATTGCGTGTTTTGTGGGGTCGGTAGGGAGTAAAGGTCTGTGTAGTAGGAGCGTACGATTTTGTGAATTTCGGCAGGAAGGCGAAGCACTCTCCCTTGACCGTCCTTCATTCTGTCAATATACGTCAGCTGTCTACGTTTGGTCAGCATTCTCGCTAGCAATGTTCCGCTTTTATTGCTGTTGGTCTCAAAGAACGTCTTTTGTCTGGCCGCCTCTCTATGGTGTCTAGCGTTTAATAGTGTGGATAGTTCCCTTCTTAGCTGAAGTAGCTTGGCCTGTAATGAGGGGAGGTTGTCTCTTTTGTTCGAGTCATCTGTCGTCTGTATGTCATGTATGAGTGACGTGATGCGGGCTTCTCTTTGTCGCTTTAACCACGACCCCTTTTGTATAAGGTGTCCTCTTATTACGCATTTGTGTGCCTCCCATATGTATGTGGGTGAGGTTTGGTCTGGTGTGTTGGAGGTGAAGTAGTCCGTCAGTATCTTTTCTGTTTCGGTCCGGACGTCAGGCATGGACAACAAGTAGTCATTCAGCCTCCACTTGGTCGCCCTTGGCCTATATAGAGGTGAGGAGATAGTGAGCGTCACCGGTGCATGGTCAGACCACGTTGCTGTTCCCAGCTCCGTTGTCTTCACCAGGGTTAGGTGGTGGTGTGTCGTGAAAAGGTAGTCAAGTCGTGAGTATGTGTTGTGTGGGTGGGACAGGAACGTATAGTCCCTTTCGTCTGGGTGGTGCGCTCTCCAGCAGTCTATCAATTGCGATCGTCGAAGTAGGGCCCTGATGTGTGTCAGGTGTTGGGTCGGGACCCTTGAGGACCCAGAGGACGAATCCCATTTAGGGTCCAGCGTCAAGTTGAGATCCCCTCCCATAATTAGTATGCCCTCTGTGAAGGTTAGCAGTTTGCGCAAGGTGCGCTTGAGGAAGCTGTAGTGTCTTTGGTTAGGGGCATAGATGTTTGCAAAGGTATATGTAGTGTCGGATATGGTGCCCTTTAGGAATAGGTATCGTCCTTCCGGGTCCGTTTCGGCTCCCGTTTCGTGGAATGGTACCCTCTTGTGGAGTAATATGGCGACCCCTCTTGATTTGCTATTCTTAAAGTCGCTATAGTACCCTCTGGTGTATCTGTGGTCCGTCAGTTTGGGCCGGAGCCCTTCTTTGAAGTGTGTTTCCTGGATATAGACCACGTCTATTCCGGATTTATAGAAGTCCCTCAGTGCGCTTGAGCGTTTCTCGGGTTTGTTCAACCCTCTAGCATTGATAGTGGTGATTGTGAGGTCCGCTTGTCGAAGCGCCATGGTAGGCCACCTGGGGACCTCAGGGTGATGGTCTGGGGGGGGATAGTCCGTTGGCGGGGGTATGTATGGGAAAGAGAAGGGGAAAAAAGGAAAAGAAGGGGAAGGGGAGAGAAAGAGAGGGGGGGTGGGGGGAAGCAGGGGTGAGTAGTCAGTCAGTGATGAACCAGCGTCCGTCAAGGCGCTGTCTAGGATGTGGGTTGCCCGGGACGGGTTAGTCACCTTCCCACCAGGGGTGTGAGGTGACCCCCTACCCGGGGTCTATTACCCCTTCCTCAGAGGGGTCGAGGGAGGTCGCGAGTGTCGTGGCAGCACTCGTGGGTGTGCGGGTTGTCGTGTTACCGGTCCCCTAAGTCCTGGGGTTCGTTATCCATGTCGGCCCCTAACGGCTCGTAGTGTGTCTAGGTAGTCTATGTGTACCTCGCTTTCAAATGCGTGGCCCTGGGCCATGAAGCCTACATCCGTGTCGGATCTCTCGTAAGGCAAAAGGTAGCGTGAGTGGGGGAGGTCTGTGATGACCATATAACCTTCAAACATTGAAACAATGTAAACATTCTAAACATTTGGTTAGTAGCAATAAACAAAATTAGAGAAAAAGAAAACCTGCGGCGTCTTGGGCCTCGTCTCAGCCCTGTAGCATGTGCCCAGTGCCCCCGTGGGGCCCACCTCCCCCCCCCATCCCTATTAGCTTCACTATCCGGCAGTGTTAGCCGGTGCCAGTCGGCCGTGGAGGCCCCCGCCCCTCTCCCGGGAGCCCGGGCCCCCCCGGCCCGGCCGAGGGCACCCCCCACCGCGCGCTCGCCCCCACGGGTCGTCACGCGGCGGGGCGAGGAGCCCCCAACCCAGCCCAGCCCGGGGCACAGGCCCCCGCCCTCTTTGCTTGGGGCACGTCCTCTGGCCTAGTGGCCTTCGTGCCTGTCGGTACCCTCGTGGGATAGTGTGTGTGGGGGTTCCGCATTAACCCTTCAGCATCCTAACATATATCGGTTAAGCATTTGGTCATATGCATGCAACATAACATAAATGAAGGGAAAGGGTAATCTGCTGTGTCTTGGGCCTTGTCCCAGCCCAGCATTATGTGTCCATCGCACCCGTGGGGCCTACCCCCTCCCCCCATTCCTGTCAACTTCAACACCTAGGCAGTATTATCTTGAGTTAGTCGGCCGCGGTGGCCCGCTTTACCTTTTCCCGGGGGCCCGGGCCCCCCCCAGGCCAGCCGGGGGCACCCCCCCGCGCGCTCTCCTGCGCGGGTCGTCACGCAGCGGAGTGGGGAGCCCCCGACACGGCCCGGCCGGGGGCACAGACACCCCTCCCCCCACCCCCCCCCACCCCCCCCCGGGGTGGCCTTGCGGCCCTCACCAGTCCATGCAACAGATATACTTCTTTGGCTGCTATTGTGGGCCTCTCTGGTCTCCCGGCTGGGCGGCCCGCTTTAGTGCCCAAGGTGCGATGGAAAGTCTCTGGTAACAGCTGTGTACGTCTCAATTGAAGGGTTGGTGGGTCAAATAGTCCTGTCCCTCCGCCCTGCTCCCGGTCGGTCTCTGGGGTGCTTGGTGGTTGTCCGGGTAGATTGGCACGGGGTGGCTAAGTGCCTGCGGAGAGTGTTACCTTATCTCTGGTGAGCAGGGCGTGGGTGGGCCCTGGACCCCAGCGGGGCCCGGGCATCGCACCGGGCTTTCTACATGGTGGCCCCGGACGGGCGTGTCGCCTGTTGTCGGCCTCGTCTTTGTCTCTGTGGTCTCTGTTGAGGCAAATGGGCCGATGTGGCAGGTAGATAGAATGCCAGCGGGTCCGGCCATGGCATCTGGATCGGGGGAGCTGCAGTTCCCGGATCAGTTCTGGTAGGTCCTCTGCTTCTCGCGCCAGGATGGGGCCCGTGGGTGTGAAAATCTGTAATCCGGTTGGGAATGTCCAGCGGTAACGATATTTGTTGGTTTGCAAGGCCCTCGTAAGCGGGCGCATGGCCCTGCGATAGGCCAGTGTCGCTGGGGAGAGGTCTGGAAAGAGTTGTATCACGGCTCCATTCAGTGGTATACGGTCCATCTCCCTGGCCCTGTGGAGGATCTCTTCTTTAAGTGGGAAGCTGGCCAGGCAGCAGATAATGTCTCTGGGGGGGTCTTCTGGGTTCCCCCTGGGGCGAAGCGCCCTGTGGGCTCTTATGAACTCTATGTGTGAAGCCTCCGGCCTGTCGAGGATGTTGTTAAAGAGGCCTGTTAAGATCTCCTTTACCGGTTCTGGGGCGGTCGAGCTTTCGGGGACACCCCTGACTCTGATGTTTTGCCTTCTGCCTCTGTTATCGAGGTCTTCAATATGGTGGGCCATCTGTTTGAGTTGGGTTGTTTGTGTATGTATGGCGTCCGAGTTCGCCGTTTGCACCGATTGTGCGTGGTCGGAGTCTGCCTCCAGTTGCGAGACTCTGTGAGTGAGGCCTTGCAGGTCCTCCCGCATGGCGTGTAGTTCCTCCGTGATGGAGCGTTGCAGGGCCTTGTTAGCCTCCCTCAGGTCAGCTTTAGTCGGGAGGTTGCTTAGCATCACCATCCAGTCCGGAGGCATCGATGGTGTCCCGTGCGGGGCAGGGTCCCCTCCCCAGGTAGGTGTTGGAGCGGGATCCGCGGCCTCGGAGTCGTTAGAGGCCTGTGAGGCAAGGTCGGCCGGCGTGGTGAGGTATTGCCTGATCGACGGGGCCGGGGACCCTCTCGGGGTGTCGGCAGATTTGGTAGCCTGTGATGCTCTCTGAGATCTCCCCATCTTGGGGTCCGACACGTTGTTTAGCGAGGATTTAAGCGGAGCCAGCGGGGAGCTCACAGATTATGCTGCCATTTCTCTCGGCGTCCAGGCCACGCCCCCCCTCACTGCATTTATGAACAGTGCATTCATTAACAGGGGAGGGCTGGCAGCCTTAGGCTTGGGGGTCAAACCCAGTCAAGTGGCCCATTGCACCAAGAGGAGAGTAAAATCACCTTTCCCATGTGATTGAAAGGGGGGGCAGTCGCTTAAACAGACACACTCACTGACAGGCACACACACAGTTGCTGATTTGGCACACACTAACAAACACAGACACACTGTTACAGGCATACTGACTTACACAGACAGACATACTGACACACACACACACACACACACACAGGCATACTGGTAGACACACACATACTCATACACGCACATACACCCAAACTTTACACTTTTAAAGCCAGTAGACAGGGGCTGAGTAAGTGTACATGGCTGTAGTAGGGGGCTATGGGCTGTAGTGGAGGGTATGAGCTGTAATTGGGTGTTAGAAATTTAGTGGGGGGATAGGGGCTGTGG
Source organism: Pelobates fuscus (assembly GCF_036172605.1). Lineage (NCBI taxonomy): Eukaryota > Metazoa > Chordata > Amphibia > Anura > Pelobatidae > Pelobates > Pelobates fuscus. The sequence continues at coordinate 363,389,788 of NC_086321.1, forward strand.
TGTGGGTGATATGGGTTGCAATTGGGGAGAAGAGCTGTAGTGGGGATGTTATGGGGGCTGTGGTGGGGGAATGGGGACAGGCGCAAAGAAAGGGTGGGGGGCAGGCGCATAGAAAGGGTGGGGGCAGGAGCTGAGGGGAGAGCAGGGGCTGAGAGGGGAGGGAAGGGGCTGAGAGGGGAGGGAAGGGGCTGAGAGGGGAGGGCAGGGGCTGAGAGGGGAGGGCAGGGGCTGAGAGGGGAGGGCAGGGGCTGAGAGGGGAGGGCAGGGGCTGAGAGGGGAGGGCAGGGGCTGAGAGGGGAGGGCAGGGGCTGAGAGGGGAGGGCAGGGGCTGAGAAAGGGGGGCAGGGGCTGAGGATGGGGGGCAGGGGCTGAGGATGGGGGATAGGGCAGAGGGGCTGAGGGAAAGGGGAGGGGAATGGGCTGATGAAGTGGGACAGGGGCTGATGAAGTGGGACAGGGGCTGATGAAGTGGGACAGGGGCTGATGAAGTGGGACAGGGGCTGATGAAGTGGGACAGGGGCTGATGAAGTGGGACAGGGGCTGATGAAGTGGGACAGGGGCTGATGAAGGGGGACAGGGGCTGATGAAGGGGGACAGGGGCTGATGAAGGGGGACAGGGGCTGATGAAGGGGATAAGGTAGAGGGGCTGAGGAAAAGGGGAGGGGGAGGGGCTGATGAAGTGGGACAGAGGCTGATGAAGTGGAACAGGGGCTGATGAAGTGGAACAGGGGCTGATGAAGTGGAACAGGGGCTGATGAAGGGGGACAGGGGCTGATGAAGGTGGACAGGGGCTGATGAAGGGGGATAGGGGCTGATGAAGGGGGACAGGGGCTGAGGATGGGGGATAGGGTAGAGGGGCTGAGGAAAAGGGGAGGGGGAGGGGCTGATGAACTGGGACAGGGGCTGATGAAGTGGGACAGGGGCTGATGAAGTGGAACGGGCTGATGAAGGGGGACAGGGGCTGATGAAGGGGGACAGGGGCTGATGAAGGGGGACAGGGGCTGATGAAGGGGGACAGGGGCTGATGAAGGGGGACAGGGGCTGAGGAAGGGGGACAGGGGCTGAGGAAAGGGACGGGGGCTGAGGAAAGGGATGGGGGCTGAGGGAAGGGACAGGGGCTGATGAAGGGGGACAGGGGCTGATGAAGGGGGACAGGGGCTGATGAAGGGGGACAGGGGCTGATGAAGGGGGACAGGGGCTGAGGAAAGGGACGGGGGCTGAGGGAAGGGACGGGGCCTGAGGGAAGGGACAGGGGCTGAGGAAGGGACAGGGGCTGAGGAAGGGACAGGGGATGAGCAAGGGGACAGGGGATGAGTAAGAGGACAGGACAAAGGGACAGGGGCTAGGAAGGGTAATAGGGGCTGATAAAGGGGACAGGGGCTGTGCAAGGGGACAGGGGATGAGTAAGCGGACAGGGCTGGGGATGGGGAATAGGGCTGAACAAAGGGACAGGGGCTAGGAAGGGGAGTAGGGGCTGAGCAAGGGGACAGGGGCTGAGCAAGGGGACAGGGGCTGAGCAAGGGGACAGGGGCTGAGGAAAGGGACAGGGGCTGAGGAAAGGGACAGGGGCTGAGGAAGGGACAGGGGCTGAGGAAGGGACAGGGGCTGAGGAAGGGACAGGGGCTGAGGAAGGGACAGGGGCTGAGGAAGGGACAGGGGACGAGCAAGGGGACAGGGGACGAGCAAGGGGACAGGGGATGAGCAAGGGGACAGGGGATGAGTAAGAGGACAGGGCTGGGGATGGGGAATAGGGCAGAACAAAGGGACAGGGGCTAGGAAGGGTAATAGGGGCTGATGAAGGGGGCAGGGGCTGATGAAGGGGGCAGGGGCTGAGGAAGGGGGCAGGGGCTGAGGAAGGGGGCAGGGGCTGAGGAAGGGGGCAGGGGCTGAGGAAGGGACAGGGGCTGAGGAAGGGACAGGGGCTGAGGAAGGGGACAGGGGCTGAGCAAGGGGACAGGGGCTGAGCAAGGGGACAGGGGCTGAATAAGGGGACAGGGGCTGAGGAGGGGGGTACAGAGTTGAGGAAGCAGGATAAAAATAAAAACAAAAGTGTATTTCTCCCCCCCTCCCTGAGTCTTACCTTAAGCCAGAGAGCGGTGGGCAGCAGTTGGCAGAAGTCTGCATCCAGCACAGAGCAGCCAAGGAAGTCGGCCTCTCCTGATGATGTCAGGAGGAGGGGGCGTGACTTCCTCTGCTCTTCTCCCAGACTCCCCAGCGGTCCTGTGAGAAGAGCTGTGGAAGTCATGCCCCCTCCTCCTGACATCATCAGACGAGTGAGGTGAGTTGAAATATCCAAGTCCCCAGGGGATTCAGAATTTTCCTTTTTTTCCTGGATGCGGGCGGTCTGGGGGGCAATTGCTATTGCCTCCCTGCCCCCTGTCCCAGCCGCCCCAGTTCATAAAGTTTTAAGACATTTTTGTTTTTTTCAAATTTGTTATGGTCCTTTGGACTGATAGAATGTGGGTAAATTGCCCTGGCAACTGAAAGGGAATTTGATTACATACTGCCCATAGCCAAAGACCATGCTCTATATAAAAATGTAGTCCCTGCTAAAAAGATGACGGTATGACTCCAGGCTTGTGAGTGACACCATTATATATTTTTAAACCAAAATTTTACATGTACTGTGTTACACTATTTTGCTGCATTATCTTGTTTTTCAGAATATTTGCTGCATTGAGCTCCACCTTTTTATGTATGTATGCCCTGCTAAAAAGATAGTTAAGATTAATTATAAAATGTAAAACAAGGGGAAGCAAAAGAAGTAAATGGATTAAAGGGACACTATAGTCCCCAAAACAATTCTAGCTTAATTAAGCAGTGTTGGTGTATAGATCATGCCTCTGAGGCCTCACTGCTCAATTCTCTGCCATTTAGAAGTTAAATCAATTTTCTTTCTGTTTCTGCAGACCTAGCCTCACCCCCCCTGGCTGTGACTCACACAGGCTGCATAAAAAATGGTTTCATTTTCAACCAGATAACCAGATGCTAACTCGCTTTAGATGTTTTTATCGCCTGAACAGTAAATTGAACTTTAATCAAACACAGAAGGCTCCTGCAAGGTCTATTACCAGAGCAGGAGATAAGACATTCTAAATCACAATAAAAATAATTTAACAAGAAATTCTAAATCAGACTGTGCAATAAAGTTAGTATAAACATTAGATCTCACCTTACAGGAAATGTTTAGGAAGGCTATGCTTGTTACATGCAGGGAGGTGTGACGTGCACTGCATAAATAAAGTGATTTAACTCCTAAATGACATTGAATTGAGCAATGAGACTGCAGGGTCATGATCTATACACAAAAAAGCTCCACTGAGCTAAAGTTGGTTTGGTGACTATTGTGGAATACCATGTTGCTTGTCTCTCCCTCCCTGTGGATTAAATCTCACCCATGTTTGTGAATCTGACGATAGCTGTTCTATGGTTATGTAGGCATAAATATGTAGCTGCTTTAGTTCTTGTTGTTTTCTTCAACCCCTTAAGGACCAAACTTCTGGAATAGAAGGGAATCATGACATGTCACACGTCATGTGTCCTTCAGGGGTTAAAGCCTTATCTCATTTTTTTCCGTTTTATCTCATGTACTTTGCTGAAAAAAGCCTTTCATATCTAATCCAACTATCATAATGAATAAAAAAACACCAGATGTAATCAGCAGCATCTCTATAGAGATAGATTGTGTGTGTGAGTACATCAATCATGCTTGTTTAGAAACTTGGCAGAGGCTGTTATATAAAATTAGTACGTTTTTCGTTTTCAGCAGAGGCAAAGAGCATGCAAATCACACGGTTAGAGAAAAGAGGAGAACAGACCCCAAACTAATCCACACAATCATACACTGATCAGCAACAACATGAAATCCACCTGCCTAATATCATGTAGGTTCGCTCATGTTGCCAAAACACCTTTGATTCGTTGAGGCATAGATTCCACAAGACCTCTGAAGGTGTCCTGTGGTATCTGTCATCAAGGCATTAGCAGCAGATCCTTTAAGTCCTGCAAGTTGCTATGGTGGGGACTCCATGGATTGGATTTGTTGTTCCAGCACATTCCTCAGATGCGCAATCGTTTTGAGATCTGGGGAATTTTGAGGCCATGGCAATACCGTAAACTCTTTGTCGTGTTCCTCAAATTATTCCTGAACAGGTAAACAACGCACACACACCTGACCATCCACCTCATCTGCAAGAAAATGTAATCTGGTGATACCAGGCAACCTTCTTCCATTGAAGGCGCGTTTGTCATCATGGGCACTACGCAGTCCCATATGCAGCAAACTGCGATGCACTGTGTGTTCTGACAGCAATTTGAGCTACAGTAGCCCTTCTGTGTGATTGGACCAGACGTGTTAGCCTTCGCTCCCCATGTGCATTAATGAGCCTTTGTCGCCCATGACCATGATTGGTAGTTACTAACCACTGCATACCGGGAAAACCACACAAGACTTGCAGTTTTAGAAATGTTCTGGCCCAGTTTTCTAGCCATCATTATTTGGCTCTTATCAAAGTCACTCGGATCTTTTCGCTTGCCCATATTTCCTGCTTCCAACAAATGCAATTCATGTGCTGCCTAATATATCTCACCTGTTGACAGGTGCCATTGTAACGATATGATCAATGTTATTCACTTCGCTTGTCAGAGGTTTTAATGTTGTGGCTGATGAGGGTATAGCGTCAACATATCCCACAGCGCTTTATAGTTAAGCAAGATTTGTAACGACAAGCAACTGTCTGACAAAATAAAATTGACCAATACATCAGATGAAGAGGATCCTTCTCAGATGAGCTTACAATCTAGGAACAAATGTGGTTATTATACGGGCTAAATAAAATGGATAGCATCACTTTAAAAATTGTTGGTAAATGGGAATAATTACTGTTATGACTGGTTAGACTTTGGAGTAAAAGTCTACACAGATTTTATTACAGTGGTGTCTGCAAATCCTGTCGTGTGACTTGTAGCAGAACAAAATTACAGATACTTTTAATTGCTGGTTATCAAAGTGTTTTCCTCGTAACAGTGCCTATTATCCTTCTGTTGACATTAGGCACTTGTTGAGATCATACTGTTTATACTTTATTTTTTCTTAAGCCTCCATTCACCTTTAATTTTGTGTTATTAAAACTTGCTGAAGTGGCTTGGAGACAAGTTGTGCAAACAGTAGCAGATTAATATCTTTGTTCCGCAGTGTGCTAATCGAGACTGACGTGAAATAAGAAGTACGGTATGTCTGATATCGGTGTACTCAGTGATATATAGAGACTCTCGTAGGTGTCGTTGAATAATTGAGAGTGAATACCCCTTACTGTCGTGGTAGAAAATTACATCAATAAGCAAATTAGTGGGGGTTTTGTTTGTTTTTAAGCAAATTAGTGTTTTTTTGTTTTTTTAAATAGTATTTGTATTTATTTATTTTGTGTTAGGAAAAATGAAATGGTAGGTATTACAACAAGCCCCACACATTTAATTGTATGTTCTTATTGCAACCAAACGATTTGTGCAGTACTTGATATGTTAGATTGTATTCACCACTTATGTTTTCCGTTACTTCTGGGAATAATGCACCCATGGCATTCTGGGAGAGTTGTGGATATCGATTTTTTTTAAGTGCTAATGTGTCTGTAACTTTTGTAATATTGCTTTTTCCTTTTACAGCCCTGTTTGCATTTTCTTCTATTTTAGAGACCTCTTATTTTTTTGAAGACCAGCTGCACTATTTTATCAGAACATACTCTTTATTATCTTTGAGTCTAAAATTCCTGTGAAGACAGCTGCCTTAACACAGCCAGACACTTTCCGTGTCACCTAGTATCTCTGACCGAGACATGCTAAGATGTCCAGACCCGTGCGTAATCCCTTAAAGGGACACTCCAGACCCCTAGAGTACGTTAGCTTGCTGGAAAAAAACTTTGTGTGAATAGTGTGTCCTATTGTTTTTTTTATCTTTTTTAAAAAGGGCAGATTTCAAAAGAAATTGACACTTTCATAAAGTAATGTTGTTACATGTCCCTGGCTGTCAATTAGACTTCCTGGTTTGGTTAGCTCAATGGAACTAAGAGGCACCAATTGCCCAGAGCATCTGTACTGCAAAGTCTTCTCATTGACCTGCTTTGGGAAGTCTGTGATTGGACAGCCACATAACATCTGGGCGGGGTTAGAATGGGAGGGTTTGAAAAGGCAACAGACAAGAGAACTGCAGGTTTTGAAAACATTTTTTTTTTTTTTAAATTCATAATTAAATGCATGCAAAGTTTTCATTTGGGATATATTTACTAAACTGTGATTTTTATTTATTTTGTATTAAGGCAGTGGGAGTGTCCCTTTCAGTGCTCTCCTTAGCCATACAGAGGTCTATTTTTTTATTTAATAAGATTATAGTGTTAATCTGAAATGTTACTGATTGATATAGATTATTTTAAAATATTTTACATACCCTCTTATATGGAAGGGTTAACATTCATAAGTGAAAAGAGTGTGTTTTTGTCCGGATTTCCCTTCGAGCGCGTGCTGGTCATTTTGTCATCGTGTTGCCTGGGGACTTAAGAAAAGCAGATTCAGTGTTTTGCGTAAGTGGTGGTTCCTCTTTGTTTAAGGGCTATGTTAGGCTTCACAGTCACTGAACAGGAAAGGTGTATCCTAGTGTACATCCCTAAATTTCTTAAACCAGCTCCCTTGATTTTCGTGACCTAACATTGCCTGTATTTGTATACGTGTCTTTGTATAGAATCTGCATGCTTGGCCTCCACTCTCAGACCTGCAAAGGTTCCACAAAAATAGTAAGCAGCATTGACACTAAAAGGGTTATGGGCAAGTTTCTTATAAAGAAAGTAAAGTATGTGTGCAGTCCTGAGTGGAGCTGGTTAGTGAGATGATTCTGTGCATTCACAACAGGCTGATTTGCCCCCTCTTCCAGGAGAGCTCACTACTTATATCATCAATGGAATGCCCCTGTTACTGACACAAAGCCCCATGCTTTCATTTCACGCCTCCCTATTTTAGGAGGTATGCATATTTTCAGGAATAAGATTAGGGTTGTGGACAGTGGATGGTGATCCTACAGAATATTTTAGATGAATTTATGATGGTTTATACAGCTTGAAATGTTATTTTGAACAAGAGCAAAACATTTTATTAAAGCATATACTATAATTTAGAGATTTATAAAACACTCACACCAGGCATTGTGAGGTTCTTGTATAAAGGTACGCTAGTATTTGGCTAAATAGATTTGGGTGTCAAAAAGGGACTGTCCCCACCATAGAAGTATGCAGAAATGTGAAAGTTCATTTTTAAAAATAGCCTGCCGAAGTGCTTTATGTGTCAGGTAGAACTGCTGTTAATCATAGTTTATAAAGGTGCTGGTTTCTATTTGAAATACGGCACTTTGGTCACTAATTTCGGATACACCACCCTGACTGTCACTCAGACATCGGAGGAGGCTTACTTCACGATTCTGTTAGCTTCTCAAAGCTAACAGAAATGGCAGGTGCACACTGATTGGTCGATTCCCCAGCAGTGGGTTAAAGTGGGTAGGGCTTGCCAAGGCTGCAGACAGCAGATCGGCAGCTTTTGTAAGCTGTTTCTAGATGTACCCCAATGACAACCTGCGTAATTAAATGCATTCAAGTTTTACACTGGGAGTATATTTACTAAGTTGTTAAACGTTTTTGCATTGGAGTTAAAAAAAAAATAATTTTATGTCTTGTTTGTGGAATTTATTTTCAGGTTACCTGGAGTAGGCCTCACTGAAATTTCTGTGCAGGTAACATTGTCTGCCGTATGGCTATCTGAACTGTACTGCCTGCTTTAGGGGGTCTAGGAGTAAAAAAAAAAAAAGAAAGTAGTTGTGTTTTTTGTCACTATCCCAGCGCGCAGGGTGACTGTGCTTGGCACAATTCCATGGTTGGCATGGGTCCACGGCATCATCTCAAAGTCTCCTCTTAATCCTGTGTTGGAAAAAAGGACATTAAATGCCCTTCTGCATCAAACTAAAAGTGCAAGCCGGGTTCATTTATGGTAATCAGACTTGCAGCAATAATTAATTGTATAATGAGAAAGCTGGCCAGATTCAGCCGTTCTAATTAAAGCTGCTTTATATGCAGGAGCATTGTTTCTCCGACTGTCCAGTGTTTTATTTAGTGTGACGGCATCGTGGGGGTGCCTTTTCTATCCTCTGATTCAGGACATCTCTTGCACAATGTGTTGCAGACAATATCAGCTTTTTCTAGTCTTGTGATGTCACCCCTAGATAACACATTTCTTGTGTTTAGTTGTGACCCCTTTATTGTTTTTAATTCCTGCCTTTGGCAGCTCTTCGATGGTTTCTGCTTTCTCATGCATTGAGATGAGCGATCAGATTTAAATTAAACCACATAATATCGCATCTGTATTGTATCTATATTCCTGAGTAGAGTTAAAGAACTGTTGCATGTAACATTAAATTGCTAGTCCAGTGACTGGTCGCGATTACTGTAGACCATCTTTGTAGCGACAGTGCTTGGAACAGAGAAACACATGCACGTCAAAGTCCTACACTCATCTATGAGATCCTGCAGACCACCCTATCCACGGATTCTCTTCTGGAAAGAGATTAGCTACCATGCTGACACACTTTACAGTCACCTTTTAAATACAAGAATAGGGCTGAATGCCGTCCTCTCACAAAAATTCCTGCAATGCCTTCGCAAGTCATATAGGTTTTAGCTTTTCTGAGAATTCTAGTAAATGTGGCAGGCTACAAGCTTGTATGCTTCCGAAACCGCACAAGCATTGTCACATACAAAAAATTAAACCCGGAAATGGAAGGGAATCTTGTTTTCCTGAATACACAGGGCAGAAATTTCAGTAACAATATTCTTCTCTATATACTTGGCCAGCACACAGATGGGACATAAATCGCACAATAGCTCACCAGGATTGAACAATATGCTCACCTGAGAACTTGGCCAGCACACAGATGGGACATAAATCGCACAATAGCTCACCAGGATTGAACAATATGCTCACCTGAGAACTCAAATCTCCCGTCTCTGTGGAGGAGCTCCAGGCAGCCTTTAAACTTTTCCACCTAAACAGGATACTATAATATTTTCTTAAAAAACGTAACTCTGTGTTAAAGGTGGGAATTTTCATAGGGATTCCAACATTACCATGGTATCGAAGGATCCAGGTCTCCAAGATATTGGCCCATCACCCTACTGTACTATGATCTTAACTTTGCTAATGTGTCTGACTCTGAAGTCTATTTTTTTTTTTGTGCTAGTTTTAAAAAAGTGCCGATTTCAATAGAAATTGTAACTTTAACTGGGGTCAAAAATGACTCCCAGGCTGTCACACAGAGTACACCTGCCTTCACTACTTCTTAATGACATGTACTGTATTGCATTGAAAGCTATGATCACATTCGTGCACAGCTCCAGAGGCTTCTCATTGGTGTATACCCCGACATAGACTGAAAATATGTGTTTGGGAAGAGGGGAAGGCGTGCATAGGCTAGAAGCAGCAGTTCTGCAGCTTTTGCAATCTGTTTTTCATATACCCTCAAAGAAAACTTTAAAAAATAATTGTATATATACAAAATCTAAAAAAACCCAAAACATTTCAATGACCATTCTTTTAAATTGGTTTCTAAGGTTTTAGCACAGCAAGTGTAGTGTATTTTTCTGGCCCTAATTTGAGCTGGAGGATGTTGGGGAATCCCTACCAGCAATGCGCAGGCTAGATTGTAAACACATTACATCTGCACTGAAAGAGGTTTTACTTGATCAGTTTTGAACCTAATTAAACTTTGTAAACCAATGTCCATCCTGGATCCCATACTGATGCTCACATTCAACCTGGGATTCCTCACGGGACTTCACAGCAGCTGACTAAGCTTCCTAGACAAAGTAAACCCGGTTTGACTTTGGTATGCAAGCTCTCAGAATTGTCTTCTAAATTAATGATTCTACTATTGCCATTTGTCTAGTTCCTAGTTACAACTTATATAGGGATTTCAGCTGCTGACTCGCTGGTATAATACCCCATAGTTACTCAATAGAATTTTTAACGGAGGCACCAGGAGTGTTGGTGGTGCTGTGGAGGTATTGAAACAGTTTCAAATATGGTGGAGTTACCATAATGCTTCCTTATTGAGTGACTCTTACTTCCAACCTGAAATCTTTGTTGCTATACAGTCTAGTCCAGTAACCAAATTATCTTACCAAACATCTGTTAAATGCAGTGAAAACTTTTATTCTGTTATTATTTAAACATGGGGAAGTGGCGGGTCAAAGATAACGTGTTCTATAGTATGGAATCATCAATGGCTACTTTGTATGACAGATCAGATAAGTGCTGACTCAGCTGGCCGTCCTGAACCACTTCACATATAAAGAGTTTGCCTCACTATAGGGATCATGTCTTCCCTGCTTTGCTATGTATCGTAAATAAAGCTGTAATTTTAATCTTATCACAATTTATGATTTCACCTAGAACTTTGTTCTTCTGCCAGCTTGTTTGAGATATCTCTCAGAGCTCTTTTATGCTGTAATCTGGTGGCACTTAATTGTAGCCAAGATGCCCTGAAGATCTGAAAATGGCAGCGGCAACAAGAATAAATCACATCCACACATAGTTTAGTTTTGGTATCTGCCATGGGTAGAAAGCCCAGTTCATACATGGATTTTTATGTTTTAAACTTTAGAAACCATTCATGAGTGGTGGGTAGAGTAGCTGAAAAAGGTTTCGAGGGATCAGAGATGTTTGTATCATTTATAATGTAAATAGGCTTTTTATATTTCAGAAAATATGTATAGATATACAGTGTAACTACATTGTTGCTGACCTAACGGTGATGTATAGCCGTTTAAACTGTATGTATAGCCTTCCAGAAGATTTGAGGGGATTCATACCAGATATGAATATATCTCCCTTCTGATGAGCCATCACTGGTGAAACGTACGTCAGGGGGCTCTAACTATCTTCCCAAAGCTGGTGTATCTCTCTAAAAGTAAGTGCTCCTAATCTCAGCTCGTTGCCTGTATAAAAGACACCTGTCCACAGAAGCAATCAATTATTTAGATTCCAAACTCTCCACCTTGCCCAAGACCAAAGAGATGTGCAAGGATGTCAGGGACAAGATTGTAGACCTACACAAGGCTGGAATGGGCTACAAGACCATCGCCAAGCAGCTTGGTGAGAAGGTGACAATAGTTGGTGCGATTATTCGCAAATGGAAGAAACACAAAATAACTGTCAGTCTCCCTTGGTCTGATGCTCCATGCAAAATCTCACATCGTGGAGTTTCAATGATCATGAGAATGGTGATGAATCCGCCCAGAACTACACAGGAGGATCTTGTTAATGATCTCAAGGAAAAGAAAACAATTAGTAACACACTACGCCGTGAAGGACAGAAATACTGCAGCGCCCGCAAGGTCCCCCTGCTCAAGAAAGCACATGTACAGGCCCGTCTGAGGTTTGCCAATGAACATCTGAATGATTCAGAGGAGAACTGTGTGGAAGTGTTCTGGTCAAATGAGACCAAAGTGAAGCTCTTTGGCATCAACTCAACTTGCCATGTTTGGAGGAGGAGGAATGCTGCCTATAACCCCCAAAACAGGACAGGACAACATCACTGCATCAAAGGGACGATAGACGGAGTCATGTACCGTCAAATCTTGGGCAATAACCTCCTTCCCTCAGCCAGGGCATTGAAAATGGGTTGTAGATGGGTATTCCAACATGATAGTTACCCCAAACACACAGCCAAGGCAACAAAGGAGTGGCTCAATAAGAAGCACATTAAGGTTCTGGAGTGGCCTGGCAAGTCTCCAGACCTTAATCCCATAGAAAATCTGTGGAGGGAGCTGAAGGTTCAAGTTGCCAAACGTCAGCCTCGAAACCTTAATGACTTGGAGAGGATCTGCAAAGAGGAGTGGGACAAAATCCCTCCTGAGATGTGTGCAAACCTGGTGGCTAATTACAAGAAACGTCTGACCTCTGTGATTGCCAACAAGGATTTTGCCACCAAGTACTAAGTCGAAGGGGTCCAATACTTATTTCACTCATTGTCATGCAAATCAATTTATAACTTTTTTGACATGGGTTTTTCTGGATTTTGATTATTTTTTTTTTATTCTGTCTCTCACTGTCAAAATACACCTACCATTAAAATTATCGACTGATCATTTATTTGTCAGTGGGCTAACATAATTGGAAATGGCTACAATTGGGTTTTCTTGCCATCTTCTGGATCAACAGTATGAAAGAATACGTTTCACGGTTGAACTTGATGGACTTTAGTCTTTTTATTCAACATAGACTACAATGTAGCTATGTGCAGGAACCACTAAAATGGACCACAAATTAGTTGTAAATGTTGTTGAGGAAGTAAGCTGGAGGAACTTAAAGGGAAACTCCAGTGCCAGAAAAACGATCCGTTTTTCTGGCACTGGAGGGTCCCTCTCCCTCCCACCCACCAATCCCCGGTTACTGAAGGGGTGAAAACCCCTTCAGTGACTTACCTGGGACAGCGGCAATGTCCCTCGCCGCTGTCTCCGCCTCCGCGACGCTCCTCCTAGTGATTACGTCGGCCGGTGGGCGAGACTGATCTCGCTCACCGGCCGAGGAGACCTAATGCGCATGCGCGGAAATTCCGCGCATGCGCATTACGTCTCCCCATAGAAAAGCATTGAAAAATCATTTCAATGCTTTCCTATGGGGTTTTGAGCGACGCTGGAGGTCCTCACACAGCGTGAGGACGTCCAGCGACGCTCTAGCACAGGAAACCTGTGCTAGAACCCAGGAAGTGACCTCTAGTGGCTGTCTAATAGACAGCCACTAGAGGTGGAGTTAACCCTGCAATGTAAATATTGCAGTTTATGAAAAACTGCAATAATTACACTTGCAGGGTTAAGGGTAGTGGGAGTTGGCACCCAGACCACTCCAATGAGCAGAAGTGGTCTGGGTGCCTACAGTGTCCCTTTAAGGAGTCTGTGGCCATGAAACCTACTAATACGCAATAAAGTGTTGTTTTGTATGGCTAGTGGGCGTAAGACATGTTGGCTGTTTGGCTGACTGTGTTTAACTCAGAGTTGTGGGAATCTTTAGAATGCAATTAAGAACTGTCAGGAATATAAAGCATATTTCATTTTCTTTTACCCCCCCCCCCCCACTAAAAAATGTTTGGTGACTAATGTGTGAAGGTGATTTAAAACTAAATAGAAACCAAACCAAATCACGTGGAGCAGATTGGCTTAGCATTGAAAGAGCCCTTTAGACGTCTTACTGTTTATGCCTATACATTGTCCTCACTAATCATTCTTTGAAGAACATGTCACCTTAAAATGCTGCAAGATTATGCTGCCAAATTCACAAGTAGCCAACAGAATGTAGGTGGTGAGTCCCCGTGACCTTTTAATAACACACATCTATATGTTCATGACAGCAATTACTCGTTGTGTATGGTACGTTTTGAAGGCCACTTCCCTGTCTTGTTTCTCCTTTCCATCTTCTTCCTACCCTCCTGAGTTTCTACCCCAATCCTGTATCTTATGTTCAATCTCCTTTCTCTGCTTCGCTTGCACCAATCAACCATATTTGTATACGCCCTGCGACTGAACCGTGCTGTCTCTAACAAGGATCCCAATCTCCTCTTCTCCTTTCACTTGTGTTTCTCCTGCTGCCGCTTGACTTGCACACTTGCTCATATACCTAGAATAAGGGCTGTTTTTTTTAAAGAGGGCACAAGGTCATTAACCAGAAATAGGAAGGAAACTGACACAGAATGATTGCCCAATGTTCTTTGGTTTGGGTGTCACCTGTTTTTTGTGAGTCATTGTGCATATGTATGCATACATATATATATATTTATATATATATATATATATATAGATATGTAAGGAAACAAAATAATCCTGCACTCCACAATCCAAACGTGAATGCCCGGTGCTTGTCCAGCAAAATACAGAAAACGAAAAAGAGAGAGCACTCCCAGGACTTGTAAGTAAAAATAAAACTTAACTTTTATTCAATCGGCAAGAGGTCGACATTTCAGTCTGTTAACCACAGACTTTCATCAGGACTAATGCACAACACCATAAAATGACATATATATACAATAAATACATATTGGTAATCAACTTACCCGCCACCAAACCAATTCCGTCTCCCTGTCAGCTCCGGCTGGGTTTGCCGCGGGTTCCGCCGACGTCAGTGCGTGCGTCGCGATGACGTCATTACACGGCGCCGGCGTCATCACACCGCGTGACCACATGCCCGTCAGCATCATGGGGAGTGTTGTCATGGAAATAGACTCCATGGCAACCTAATAAAAACAATAATAAACGTCTGAAACGGCATTCAGGAGAACACTTAAATTACATTACTTAGTCTAAATGCATAAGTATAACCACTATCCCCATACAATCGGGGGAGTATAAGTGCTCTGCCCCTTTAGAGATTCATCTACGATATTGTTCTGCCTTGGACTATAATTATTGTAAGCCTTATACTCCCCCGATTGTATGGGGATAGTGGTTATACTTATGCATTTAGACTAAGTAATGTAATTTAAGTGTTCTCCTGAATGCCGTTTCAGCCGTTTATTATTGTTTTTATTAGGTTGCCATGGAGTCTATTTCCATGACAACACTCCCCATGATGCTGACGGGCATGTGGTCACGCGGTGTGATGACGCCGGCGCCGTGTAATGACGTCATCGCGACGCACGCACTGACGTCGGCGGAACCCGCGGCAAACCCAGCCGGAGCTGACAGGGAGACGGAATTGGTTTGGTGGCGGGTAAGTTGATTACCAATATGTATTTATTGTATATATATGTCATTTTATGGTGTTGTGCATTAGTCCTGATGAAAGTCTGTGGTTAACAGACTGAAACGTCGACCTCTTGCCGATTGAATAAAAGTTAAGTTTTATTTTTACTTACAAGTCCTGGGAGTGCTATCTCTTTTTCGTTTTCTATATAGATATGTATATATGTAAGTTTATATATATACAAAAAAACAAGTAATCTGGCACTCAACCCAACAATATGTAAACAAGTATCTAAATAAGACCAGGGTGCTGCACTGCGCTCTAGAGTTTATTAAGTGCAAAAAGATGAGAGCACTCGCTGGATTTCAAATCAATCAAATTAGTGTATTGCAGTTTACATATAAAAAATCAACGTTTCGAACCTCTATAAGATCGTTATCAAGATCTTTATAAAGACCTTATAGAGGTTGAAACGTTGATTTGAAATCCAGCGAGTGCTCCCATCTTTTCGTACTTTAATTATATATATATATATATATATATATATATTTGTGTTCAGGGCATAGAAAGCCGTAATGACAGTATGTAGCTTATATAACTTATACCTTATGATAACATAGTAAATATGAACAGTCGGTTGTGGTGTGCCGAAACCGACGATGCGGTAGGCCTGTAATAAAGAGGGCCCACCCTGGGTATGTTGTTATTAAGTGGAGTACTGGGAGGGATAAATTGCCAGACCAGCAATGGTAATGAGGAGGGGTCTGGCGGTCTTTAAATAGGGAAATCATGCCCCTCCCACAACTACAGGCCCAGCCTTTCATTTGTATTTAGGGCATAGAAAGCCATAATGACAGTATGTTGCTTATATAACTTGTAATTTGTATATTTGGTCAGTGGGTGTGCTCTAATGAGGGTTGTATTGTATAACCCCCCCCTCTGTGTATGGGTTTTATTTGAAACAATGCAGTTTACACATTTGTAATCCATGTAAGGACACGTTGTGGGCATATATGTGGATTATGGATTTATTTGTATGTGGCTGAAATATTTGGGTGGGGGGGTTGTGAAGCCACTCCTGTCGAGATTTTCATAATAATTTTAATACGCAAGATTGCTATTTCCATGTTATTTATTTAATTATGCCCTGCTACCGACTTGTAGTACATTCTACCCGTTTTGGATGTCAGCATTACTTACGGGCTGGCTGAGAGTATCTGGATTTACAGTCCACAGCCTTTTTAATGCAGGTAGTCCTGTGTCTTATCGTCACAGCTTCTGACCCATCTTGGTTGCCACTGCGGGACATGTATGGATGCCGGGTATCACTCTGATTCGTTTCTGTCGAGAACCGCTCCACTCCTTATAATTATCCTGTCTTGTGCTATTTTTTTAGAGTTTCAGCAGGACACACCGGTCTCAGACTTTCTGGAATCTGAATTATGATGCTGTCCAATAGAATGTGTTTATGGACTATTTAAGATCGTTCCAAAGTCTTAACTACCCCAAGAGTGATTTTGAATTCTGATTATTTGGTAATTCCGGTTTTTAACACTGCTCTGTTTGTCACTTTTCCTGGCTTCCAGTACTCCTTGACCTTGGCCTATTTTCCAATTCTGTGTCCCTTGTCTCTGGTTTGTCTCAGTTTATTCTGTGAAAATAACTCTCTAGAAGAGTGGGAATACCAGGAGCTGGCTCGGTGACTAATGGCTAAAATACTACTAAATAGAGAATAAAAATATAAAAATATAAATATGTGGTACTATGCCTTTAAATCTGGAATAGACAAAGTATCCCTATAAATGTGCAAAAATGTGAATAAAGGTGCTATGAGTGGAGATCTCAAATAACCGTAATATCCCTTTAAATGTGCAAAAATACAAAGAGAACGCTGCTATACCTTTAAATATCCTTTAAGAATGTGCAAACATGCAAAGCAGTGCTATATAGGGGGGTGATAAATAGAAAAAAATCATATATATATATATATATATAAATATATATACATAGGCGTGCGCACGGGGTGTGCCGGGTGTGCCTGGGCACACCCTAATCCCCGCGGCACGCCTATGGATTGAGTCCTGCAGGAACGCTGTTCCTGCAGGCACTCAGCGCCCCCTTTCCTCCCTGTCATGGATGGGAGGGGGGGGGGGGGCAAGAGGATATGGACCCCCCCCCCCCGGTCGGCTCTCTCAATATCAGCCGCGGCGAGGGAGCTGTGAGCTCTCTGCTCCCTCTCGCCGCGCGCTGCTTGCTGATGCTGGGAGCCGTAATATGACGTCATATTCCGGCTCCCAGCTACAGCAGACAGCCCGCGCGGCGAGAGGGAGCAGAGAGCTCACAGCTCCCTCGCCGCGGCTGATATTGAGAGAGCCGCCCGACCCACTGGACCCCAGGGACAAGTCCACGCCAGCACTCCAGGTAGGGAGGCTGGGTGGACATTTTTTTAATTAAAAAAATTATAATTTGTGTGTGTGTGAATGTGACTGTGTTTGTGTGTGTGTGTGTGTCTGTGTGTGTGTGTGTGTGTCTGTTTGTGTGTGTGTGTCTTTGACTGTGTATGTGTGTGTGTCTGTGTGTGTGTATGTCTGTGAATGTGTGTGTGTATGTGAATATGTGTGTGTGTGTCTGTGAATGTGTGTGTGTGAGTGTATGTGTGTATGTGTATCTGTGAATGTGTGTCTGTGAATGTGTATGTGTGTCAGTGTATGTGAATATGTGTGTCTGTGAATGTATGAGTGTGTCTGTGAATGTGTGTGTCTATGAATGTATGAGTGTGTGTGTGTCTGTGAGTGTATGTGTGTGTGTTTGAGTATGCGTGTCAGTGTGTGTGTATATATATATATATATATACACACACACACACACACACACACACACACACACACACACATACATACACACACTGGAGTGTATATTATTTTTTGGGGGGGGTGGGAATCTTGGTTCCCACACTTTATTCCCCAGGACTTTATTCTCCCCTGTCGGCTCACGCAGAACCGGCGCTGAGTGTCGGCTCTGCTCTAAGCCTCCATGGGCCGGCGGGGAGATCAAAGATCTACCTCACCGGCCCACAGCAGCATGAAGGGAGGCAGGAGAGGACCCGGGGAGCTCTAGACAGCAGCTCCGCCAGGTTCCTCTGGCGAGATCTGAGCGTTGCCGCGGCAACGCTCAGATCTCACGAGAGTTAACTCTAGCCCCGCAGGCTAGAGTTCACTCTCCACTGGACCACCAGGGATGGCACATGGCAGCAAGGATCCCCCCTCCCTACATAAGGTAAGAAGGGAGGGGGGATATTTACTAATCTGCCCCCACCTCCACAACCTGTCCAAACATACAGCACACACACACACATACAGCACCCACACACAAAAAGCACCTACAGACATACAGCACTCTCACACAAACAGCACACACACAGCACCCTCACACACACAGCACCCAAACAGCACACATACAGCACCCGCACACACACAGTACACTAACCCCACCCTCACAAACACACACAGCACCTTTACAAACACACAACACCCTCACACACAGCACACTAACAACACCCTCGCAAACACACACACACAAACAGCACCCTCAGAAATACATGACACCCACACACATCACACAAACAGCACCCTCACACACACAGCACCATCACACACACATCACACAAACATCACCCTCACACAGCACACTAACAGGACCCTAACACACACACACACACAAACACCCTCACCCACACACACACACAAACACCCTCACCCACATAGCACACTACCAGCACCCTCACACATACACACACACAGCAGCACCCTTACACACACCACCCTCACACAGCACACTAACAGCACACACACACACACAGCAGTGTATGTATATATGTGTGTGTGTGTATATATATATATATATATATATACACATATACATGCGGCGTGTGTTTGTGCTTTAGGGTGCACACCCTAATGCAATAGGCTGCGCACGCCTATGTATATATATATATATATATATATATATATATATATATATATATATATATATATATATATATATATATAAATAGATACAAAAATACAAAAAGGAAAAAATGAGAGACCAAATTCTCTGCTGGATGACCAACAAATATGTATGAAACTGGTGTCTATATCCCAAACAACATGAGGGATAAATGATACCTGTTGCAAATAATATACTTAGTAAAAGATAGAAGTAACAAATAAGCTATACAGTACAAGGAACTGTTAGCTTTAGGCAATAAAAATGGAAACAATATATCGCTGGAAAACTGAAGCATAAAACTGGATCACTTCATATAAAAAATGCCAGTTTATTGAATATATTAAAATAACTTGGAAAAAGTTAAATATAATAAAAATTCAGGTCACACTAGATTCAGAAGTGCATTACCAGACTGATGCATAGAAAAATAACAGCAAGGACCTTCGGATTGTTAAGGATGGATACGGATTGTGATGATTCAATATACAGCTGCCGGTGAGGATGGCTTGTGTCTGTGAGCACGTCCCGAGCAGGAGCCTCACTTCAGGGGACGTGCAGGACAGATGCCTCCGGTGGCGGTACTTTCCAAACAGGTCCTGCGTATGGAGATTAGTGGTGCTGCTGGTACATGCGTCTGATCCCGTGTGTTGCTGGGACGCCTGTCTTACGCGTTTCGTAGGGAATGGGCCCTACTTCATCAGAGACATAATAGTGTCTAGTGCTTCAGTTCTTCTTTATATACATTGCCTAATTATCAATCATACGTTTAGGTGTTTAAACCAATATATTCTATACTAATAAAAACAGTATTTGTACCTGCATAAAATGATACATATATATATATATATATATAAAATGCAAATCATTGCCACTAGGGTAAAAACAATATTTATAAAATCTCATAAAATGTAGACAAATACATAGGACCGGTAAATGCAAAAATACAAAAAAGCAATATATGAATGTTCCAAATGAAAGTAACATATATAATGAATTAATTAGAGATGATAGAATGCTGGACATAAAATGCTGGACATAATTATATATACATAAAGATAGGTGGATAAAATCATAATAGTATATTAACTACATATGGATAACCAATACTAGATAGGTACCATATAGGTATAGTGTGAATCCATCCTTCTAGGAGAAAACAGGAGAAAAATAATAATTAATGATAAATAATATAATAATATACAAAATAATAATAAATAAATAATCCCTGGTGGTGGTCTATAACTATAAATAAAGATGGGAAAAAAAAAAAGAAGATAGGGACTTTAAATAAAGATGAAAAAAAAAAAGAAGATAGGGACTTTAAATAAAGATGTAAAAAAAAAAAAGATAGGGACTTTAAATAAAGATTTAAAAATAAAAAATAAAGAAAAGATATATATAATTTAACAATTTAAAAAATTGATTAAAAATAGGGGGGAGAGGAAATGATCAATGAACAGCTGGACAAAAATAATATTATAGGAAGGCATTAAGCTCAAAATCTACATTGAGTCCCTTAGGGGCCAAAGTCCCTAACTTAAAAATCCACTTGGCTTCTGTCTGATCTAGAGCCTTATCAATGCTACCTCCTCTCCAGTGGGTATTCACTTTCTCAATAGGCATAAATGCAAGTCCTGTGGGGTCTCCCCCATGTATCTCTTTAAAGTGCTTGGAAAGATTATGAGTTGGAAGTCCCTTCTTAATATTTCTAATGTGTTCAGCAATACATATTTTTAGGGGTCTTTTTGTACGTCCAATATATTGTTGTGGGCATGGACATGTTATTAAATAGATGACTCCTGATGTAGTACAGTCCATGTTGGTCTTGATATCATATTCCTCTTGAGTAGTGAGGGATTGAAATCCAGTGGTTGTGTCTTCTAATGATGGATTATTTCTACATGCTAGACACTTCTTGCATCTTGTGAAGCCACTGATGGTACCTTGATCCAAATCAGCACTTTCAGGTTTAGTGGTCGGTGCCAATATAAGTTGCAGGTTGGGTGCCCTAGTAAAAATAATCTGAGGTTGATTGTCGAGGAATTTAGATAGCCTTGGATCATTCTTAAGGATCCCCCAATGCTTCCTTAGTGTCTTCTGTATTGTATGAAATTGATGATTATATTTAGTGATAAAGGTGGGTGCTGAATTGGATACTTCTGAGGTACTGGGTTTCTTGCATAAGGTATCCTCTCTTGGGGTGGTAAGTGCTATATCCATAGATTCTTCTAATAGTGTTGGGGGATAACCCTTTTTCAGGAATCTCTGTTTCATTTCTTCCATTTGTGACTTGCACACTTGAATAATCTTTCCAAGCACTTTAAAGAGATACATGGGGGAGACCCCACAGGACTTGCATTTATGCCTATTGAGAAAGTGAATACCCACTGGAGAGGAGGTAGCATTGATAAGGCTCTAGATCAGACAGAAGCCAAGTGGATTTTTAAGTTAGGGACTTTGGCCCCTAAGGGACTCCATGTAGATTTTGAGCTTAATGCCTTCCTATAATATTATTTTTGTCCAGCTGTTCATTGATCATTTCCTCTCCCCCCTATTTTTAATCAATTTTTTAAATTGTTAAATTATATATATCTTTTCTTTATTTTTTATTTTTAAATCTTTATTTAAAGTCCCTATCTTTTTTTTTTACATCTTTACTTAAAGTCCCTATCTTTTTTTTTTTTTTTTTTTAAATCTTTATTTAAAGTCCCTATCTTCTTTTTTTTTTTTTTTTTTTTTCATCTTTATTTAAAGTCCCTATCTTCTTTTTTTTTTTTTTTCCCATCTTTATTTATAGTTATAGACCACCACCAGGGATTATTTATTTATTATTATTTTGTATATTATTATATTATTTATCATTAATTATTATTTTTCTCCTGTTTTCTCCTAGAAGGATGGATTCACACTATACCTATATGGTACCTATCTAGTATTGGTTATCCATATGTAGTTAATATACTATTATGATTTTATCCACCTATCTTTATGTATATATAATTATGTCCAGCATTTTATGTCCAGCATTCTATCATCTCTAATTAATTCATTATATATGTTACTTTCATTTGGAACATTCATATATTGCTTTTTTGTATTTTTGCATTTACCGGTCCTATGTATTTGTCTACATTTTATGAGATTTTATAAATATTGTTTTTACCCTAGTGGCAATGATTTGCATTTTATATATATATATATATATGTATCATTTTATGCAGGTACAAATACTGTTTTTATTAGTATAGAATATATTGGTTTAAACACCTAAACGTATGATTGATAATTAGGCAATGTATATAAAGAAGAACTGAAGCACTAGACACTATTATGTCTCTGATGAAGTAGGGCCCATTCCCTACGAAACGCGTAAGACAGGCGTCCCAGCAACACACAGGATCAGACGCATGTACCAGCAGCACCACTAATCTCCATACGCAGGACCTGTTTGGAAAGTACCGCCACCGGAGGCATCTGTCCTGCACGTCCCCTGAAGTGAGGCTCCTGCTCGGGACGTGCTCACAGACACAAGCCATCCTCACCGGCAGCTGTATATTGAATCATCACAATCCGTATCCATCCTTAACAATCCGAAGGTCCTTGCTGTTATTTTTCTATGCATCAGTCTGGTAATGCACTTCTGAATCTAGTGTGACCTGTATTTTTATTATATTTAACTTTTTCCAAGTTATTTTAATATATTCAATAAACTGGCATTTTTTATATGAAGTGATCCAGTTTTATGCTTCAGTTTTCCAGCGATATATTGTTTCCATTTTTATTGCCTAAAGCTAACAGTTCCTTGTACTGTATAGCTTATTTGTTACTTCTATCTTTTACTAAGTATATTATTTGCAACAGGTATCATTTATCCCTCATGTTGTTTGGGATATAGACACCAGTTTCATACATATTTGTTGGTCATCCAGCAGAGAATTTGGTCTCTCATTTTTTCCTTTTTGTATTTTTGTATCTATTTATATATATATATATATATATATATATATATATATATATATATATATATATATATATATGATTTTTTTCTATTTATCACCCCCCTATATAGCACTGCTTTGCATGTTTGCACATTCTTAAAGGATATTTAAAGGTATAGCTCTTTGTATTTTTGCACATTTAAAGGGATATTACGTTTATTTGAGATCTCCACTCATAGCACCTTTATTCACATTTTTGCACATTTATAGGGATACTTTGTCTATTCCAGATTTAAAGGCATAGTACCACATATTTATATTTTTATATTTTTATTCTCTATTTAGTAGTATTTTAGCCATTAGTCACCGAGCCAGCTCCTGGTATTCCCACTCTTCTAGAGAGTTATTTTCCCTTGCTCTATATAGGTTTTTAGTGAATCCCTATCATTACCAGTTTTCGAGCAGCTTAGTGCTAGTCCGTCTCCCTCTCTCCTGTGTGGTACATTAGGTACACCAGAACCGTTCAGTTTATTCTGTGTCTGCATGCATACTGTCTCTCTGGCCTTTATATATTAGGCCTGACGAACCAAAGGGCTGGTAATACATTACTACCGTATTTAATATTGCTGTTTGCCCTGGGTTTCTATGTATGGGCATACACACCCTCACATTTTGTCCCCTTAAATCAGCAACATTATGAACTGGGCCGCCACTGTTTGTTTTTACACAGAGACTTTACAGTATTGTGACTGTAACTTTGCGTGCTGCATGGTGGGAACTGAATTTGTACCGAATGGATGCTAGCATTTTTTCTTGGTAACTTCCATTATATCCAGCAAATATAAACTTACTGGGTGGAATATTTAATTTAAACACTGTAAGCTCTTTTTAAACCATAGTCCGAATTTTCTTTTTTTTTACTCTGTAAATTGAAGTATCAGTTTAAATGCCATTTTGTCATCTCCGTCCCCCTCCCAAATTGAAACATTTTAATTGACAAAAAAAGATGGTGTTCTTTTATTTGAACTGACTGTATGAGGTGATGTGACCAATTAGAGAAAAAAGGCTTCAAGGAAATCTGATTCTGTTGGTTTTAATCTCCCTCGTACCCTGAGCCAGCTGGTCATTACTGTGAGAATTATAGAGGCTCGGATATGTTTATGTGGTGATGTCCACTTTGCTTATCTCCTTGTTTTGGAATACCTCTGAAACCTCCATCTCCCACTTCCTCTGCAGATGTGCACAGACTCTCTCCCATCATTCACTAATCCACTTTGCCAGTACCTAGTGGTTACAAGCAACTAATTGGCACAACAATGCATTCTGATCAAATGACACACGAGCAGCACAATTTAAGGCAATATTAGAATATCGTAGAAGGCTATTTAACCCCTTAAGGACCAAACTTCTGGAATAAAAGGGAATCATGACATGTCACACATGTCATGTGTCCTTAAGGGGTTAAAGGATCACTATAGTGTCAGGAAAACATAGCAGTTTTCCTGACACTGTAGTGCCCTGAGGGTGCCCCCACCCTCAGGATCCCCCTCCCGTGACGCTAAGAGGTTAAAACCCCTTCAGTTACTTACCTTATTCCAGCGCCGGGCTCCCTCGGCGCTGGGGACCTCTCCTGCCACCGCCGATGTCAGTGAAGCTGAATGCGCATGCACCTCAAGCGCCGCGCGCACATTCAAGCTGTTAATAGGAAAGCATATGCCTCCAGCGTCGCAGATGAGCCTCTAGTGGCTGTCAGGAAGACAGCCACTAGAAGCTGGCTTAACCCCAAATGAACACATAGCAGTTTCTCTGAAACTGCTTTGTTTGCATTTGAAGGGTTAAAACCTGAAGGACGTTGCACCCGGACCACTTCATTGAGCTGAAGTGGTCTGGGTGATTATACTGTCCCTTTAAATTACTTGAATCATTTATATAAGCAATTAAAAGTTTGGGGGGGGGGGGGAACTTGTTCGTACATTATTTATATAATTTTTCTTTATGCATAGAGAGGGGTTTATGCATTTTTAGTGCGATGCTTGTGGTTTTTGTGGTGGTATGTTTCCTAAGTGTCACTAAACATACGGTATGGGGTTAGCCCAAATCGTTACAGCACAATGCTCCACAATTTTATTCTATACTTTAAAGTGAAGATGAGCACTAGACAGAAGCAAACGATCGGATAAAACTTGATTGCTTTTTTTTTTTTTGGTACTTTATTTCGGCCGGCTGTTTTAAAAATAAAGTAACAAAAAAAAAAACTGATGCCTAAAGTCTTGAAAACAGATGGGGCTTATTTTGACCATGCCTGATTTTACCTATAACAATTAAATAATATGGTTTTGTTGTGCACACAGTAATGAAAATAATTATTTTTAAAAAATGTTTAATTTTATTACAATGAAACAACGAAATGCCTCACAGAAACACCAAGCCGTGTTTCCGCATATTACCGTATATATTTGTCATGTGTTGAAACAAAGTGTTGCAATCTGCTTTCTGTTATGTGTAACCAAGAGAGTTTATTTTGAAGACTTGTTTGGTGTTGAGTCACAAGTAATGCTGCCAAAGCAATAAAAATCATTTGATTATTTAAAAAAAAAAAAAAATCGTTTCAGCTGGCTATTTTTTCTCAAGGCCTGTAACGATGACTTGCTGTTTGTTTTCTCTTGTTTTTGTTTTTTTATTGAAACACTTTGCTGAACAAACGATTCACTTGCACATCTAGTTCAATGCATAAGGTTATAATTCAGTTTTGTATAGATATACATGTGTTGTGTTCATTAAAACAGAACTGATAAAAAAAAGTTAGCACATTTTTTTACTGAAAGCGTTGAATTCGAAACATTCTTCTTTTTTTACATTTTTTTTTTCCTGGAGGATTTTGGGCTGAAGTGTGCCAATTCTGTGTTACTCTCCACTACGTCTAGCTGGCAAAGCTAATAATATTATAGAGTTTATAGGGACACGTTAAACAACATAACCACTACAGCTCTGTATAGATCTACAAAAATAAATCCAGTTTGTTTTAAACCAGTCTTACTGTAGTTATTTAAACATTTTTAGAATATGCACAAGGTTATTCTCTAAATGGAAAAAGAAAAGCCTGTAGTTTCACAATAAACGACACCGCCTCTCAATTTATCATATTTTCTATCTTTTCTCACTTTTAGCCTTATTCGAACCTTTTAACAGTCTTTAAACTAGCTCCATTTTCATTTAACCCCTTTATACAAGGGAAGTTCAAGGTCATTTCAGCCAGATTGCATGTCTGTGGACATATTACGGTGCTGAAGCTGTTTTTGGTAGGAGGATCGCACAACTACCTATAAATTAGACAAAATGCAGAACTGAACACTGTGATATTTGGAGTAACAAGCTCTGAACGCTTATTTACATTTAACTGCCAGAAATCCCTGGCTTATGTGGACAAACTCCACAATTCCAGAGGAGGGAACGTTGTTGGATCCATCAGAGGGATCAGACGGGGAATTATTTATCCTAATTGATAGCTCCACTTGGAATGTGATCTTGATTTCAATCCAAAAGTGTAATTAGGTTTGCTGTCTTGTCAAATTAATACTCTTCAATTTATCGGTGGTTACCTGTAAGGCAAGGGGAGGGGGTTCTGAGGTTTAGATTTAGGTAGAAAAATAAAATAAACAAATGTGAACATTACGCCAAAATAACGGGTGAAAATAACAGGGGTGCTGGGGTAAAATGAGAATCAAATTCAGCCAATTAAATGTAGGTCATTTGTCTTCTCATCACAATTCACGGTTCATATATTTTTCAGTTCTTCAAAACACAGAAGTGTGGCCAAGTTACTATTGGCAATAGGATTGCTGAGATATTGTACCTACTTCTTTGTTACCAAAGGCTCCTCTTTCTGACTGTTCATTCAGTGGCCAGCAACTCAGCCTGCTAGAAATTAGTTAAATTATTAGTGTTTCTTTTTTTAATACGTGACTATTTTTTAAATAAAATTTTTACATCCTGGTATATTTCTCATCAGTGCTACAGTCCTTTAAAAGGACACGCCAATGCATAAATACAAAGAAAAATCATTGTTTAGTAGATATACCCCAAAAGAAAACATGCATTCAATTAATTATGTATTTTTTCATTGGAGGTATACCTAAAAACAAATTGCAAAAGCTGCAGTTTGCTTGTCTGCTGCATTTGGAAGCCCTCCCCTTCTAACCCCGCCCAGACCTTCTGTGACTGTCCAATCACAGACTTCCCAGTGCAGCTCGATGAGAACTCTTTGCAAGGCATGTGCTCTGGGTAAATGCTGCCTCTTAGGTTTAGTTCCACTGAGCTAAACAACCCAGGAAGTAACAGTACCGGTTGTCTGATTGACAGCCATGGGTGTGTAACCAGGTTCATTTGTGAAAGTACCAATTTTTGTAAAATGAAAAAAGAGGACGCACTCTTCACACATGAAGCATTTCAGCAAGCTAAAGTGCATTAGTGGTTCGAAGTGTCCCTTTAACTAACTGCCTGTTCTCTTCCCTCAGATTGTGGGATGTCAGGTGAAAAGGGAACCAGCGGGGGCTACCGAACGTTACACTCGATGGATCAACGGTCTGACACATGAACAGCTAGTCACACAGGTAACCGATTCGACTCACTATAAATAAACTGGGGCAGATAAGTCATATTTCTGAAGAATTGCTGTGCCGGTTATTTTTTCTTCCTTAGAATGAAGCCTATTAATCAACGTGTAATTCAAAATACTCAAAAAATGCAAATAATTTTCTTTGAAAAAAACGAATTCCCTCCTAGCAGTGTTTGTAAATACATATCCTAAAGATGACTCTAAGCCTTACCACAGTTTTACATTTTTCAGAATACCCACTCTCATTTTTTTAGGGTGGCTTAGAATCGCTGGCACTCTAAGACAACCCTTCAGAACTGTCAACCTGGCTAGTTAGAATGTCCAGGTCCAGATGACAAATATTTGTTCTTGTCTGAACACCCTGTCTTGTTGGTTCTTATTTCCGTGCTAGGTTCTGGCCTAAACCTTGTAAAATTGTTTGTGATAAATCAGCAATTTATTTATTTGTTCTGTATTGCTAATCTTGTTGGATGCTTACGTTAAAGTCTCAACTGATGAACTGGTTGTTAGGAAAAAGCAGTAAAGTTCTCTCCATCAGTGAAATGATTATTGTTCTGCTCTGTTCAGGAACTGCTTCACCTCCTCTGACTCTCCTTAAGATAAGCTAAAACAAACAAAACAAAAAGATGAACCAAAAGCAAAACAACCCATAATGAAATACAGGAAACTGCACAGCGAATGTGCTATTTCCTCTGCCGCCTGTGAGCATGCCACTGTTTGAAGGTAAAATATAATATCCCCAGGTTGGATTAATAAGCAAGAAAACCATATACATAAACAGCAACTCTGGGGCAACGTTCTAAATGTAGAGCAATCACCGTGGAAACAAAGTGGAATGTTCCTGCTAATTGCTCAACTTTTATAATTTAGAATGTTACTACATTTTCCCAGCTATATTTATGCATATCAATTAGAAGTCATTTTCGTATCTGATCATTTGGCTCAAGAATAAAAGTTATTTTCCGTGGGATGTTTTTCTGTAAGCGTAGTATTTATTTATTTATTTTTTTATGCTTCGTTGAGTTGAAAGCCTGGAAATCATCCCTGCTCCCATGTGCATTTTGTTAGCTGCACATCATAAAATATACATTTTACCCTGTATTCTCAGCTTGGAGCTAATGTCAGAATTCCTCTTAAAAATGCCATTGTTCCCACTGTCCTCACTTTTTGAAGGCTGATGTATTATGGCGTGCAACTATACCTGCCTGGCTTAACCATTAACCGGAGTACCCAATCCCTTTTAAATGGATTCTGGATTAAGTGTTACAGGTTAGAGACAGGTGCAACCTTTGCTCTCAGACTCTTGGCCTTTGATGATTTTGTTCCATGTTACGTTCTTTCACTGTCGTGGCTCTTATAGAAACCCGCGTAACACATGTAAGCCATAACATCTGCTGCCGTCAATCTCACATTGTCTTAATACACCCAGCTAACCCATTAAGACTCAGTCCAAAGTGCTGGGAGTCTCTGCTGCAAATTGAGCTGTCTGGAAACAGGACTGGGTTTCATTTTCACGTTCCCCTTTATCAGAAAATCCCATCCATCCAGAAATCGTTCAAAGTAGCCATCTATGAATGGGCAACATTCTCCGTTATTAAAAGCTTCTAAAAGGCCATGTTTTAACTATAAATTAAAGAGCTATATATAAAACTATAAATGCACATGTATGTTCTTATTTGTGTGTGTGATATATAAATGCATTATGTGAGTTTACTTTTCTATGTCTTGAGCATGAATACATTTGAATGAAAGCATGATTGTATTGTTCTGTGCTTCTGGTGTCTGAATACATTTAGCAACCATTAAGCAACTCTTACATAGATGTGATGGCATGGTATATAATGCAAATATGATATAACTCCTCTACAAGGTCTTTTACTGCAGTACAAGGTGACCACTCATCTTCCAACATCCTTATTTAGTTAGAATTCACTAACACATACTGTGTCTGCAGTCAGTCTCCCCTTGCTGCTCAGCTAAAGAGGGGATCAATGGAGGGAAGGATTGGTAGCCCATTTAAATGCTTTTCCTTTATGGTACGCAAAAGGCTCTGATGGCTAAGTCTGCCTCCCGGTGATACATGGGGTGGGCACACAGCCGCTGTTTTTGGAGCAGTAGTAATGCAGCTCAATTTGTGAACTGGCTGAGAGGGTAGTCTTTGCCCCCTTTCCCTAGATACCTACTTGTTATTGCCTGTCTGGGCGATTAAAACATTTAATATAAACATACACATTCATAGTACCAAGAGTGGGTGCCCTAAGAATCTATGCCCCTATATACCGCTTCCTATCCTGACAACTGGCTAATACGTCCCAGTGTATGAAATATTGACCCTATATGTAATGACTACAGGAGCGCTAAATTGTAACAGCTTGGCTGTATTTGTATTTGTTATTAGCACAGAAATTGTGTCGTTCAACAGCAAACTTTTAGCAACAGGCTCTGTCCAGTGTAAATAGGGAGTTGTGTCCAGTGTAGATAGGGAGTTGTGTCCAGTGTAGATAGGGAGTTGTGTCCAGTTTAGCTAGGGAGTTGTGTCCAGTTTAGATAGGGAGTTGTGTCCAGTTTAGATAGAAAGTTGTGTCCAGCTTGGATAGAAAGTTGTGTCCAGTTTAGATAGAAAGTTGTGTCCAGCTTAGATAGGGAGTTGTGTCCAGTTTAGATAGGGAGCTGTGTCCAGTTTAGATAGGGAGTTGTGTCCAGTTTAGATAGGGAGTTGTGTCCAGTTTAGATAGGGAGTTGTGTCCAGTTTAGATAGGGAGTTGTGTCCAGTTTAGATAGGGAGTTGTGTCCAGTTTAGATAGGGAGTTGTGTCCAGTTTAGATAGGGAGTTGTGTCCAGTTTAGATAGGGAGTTGTGTCCAGTTTAGATAGAAAGTTGTGTCCAGCTTAGATAGGGAGTTGTGTCCAGTTTAGATAGGGAGTTGTGTCCAGTTTAGATAGGGAGTTGTGTCCAGTGTAAATAGGGAGTTGTGTCCAGTTTAGATAGGGAGTTGTGTCCAGTTTAGATAGGGAGTTGTGTCCAGTTTAGATAGAAAGTTGTGTCCAGCTTAGATAGGGAGTTGTGTCCAGTTTAGATAGGGAGCTGTGTCCAGTTTAGATAGGGAGTTGTGTCCAGTTTAGATAGGGAGTTGTGTCCAGTTTAGATAGGGAGCTGTGTCCAGTTTAGATAGGGAGCTGTGTCCAGTTTAGATAGGGAGTTGTGTCCAGTTTAGATAGGGCGCTGTGTCCAGTTTAGATAGGGAGTTGTGTCCAGTTTAGATATGGAGCTGTGTCCAGTTTAGATAGGGAGTTGTGTCCAGTTTAGATAGGGAGTTGTGTCCAGTTTAGATAGAAAGTTGTGTCCAGTTTAGATAGAAAGTTGTGTCCAGTTTAGATAGAAAGTTGTGTCCAGTTTAGATAGGGAGTTGTGTCCAGCTTAGATAGGGAGCTGTGTCCAGCTTAGATAGGGAGCTGTGTCCAGTTTAGATAGGGAGCTGTGTCCAGTTTAGATAGGGAGCTGTGTCCAGTTTAGATAGGGAGCTGTGTCCAGTTTAGATAGGGAGCTGTGTCCAGTTTAGATAGGGAGTTGTGTCCAGTTTAGATATGGAGCTGTGTCCAGCTTAGATAGGGAGCTGTGTCCAGCTTAGATAGGGAGCTGTGTCCAGCTTAGATAGGGAGCTGTGTCCAGTTTAGATAGGGAGCTGTGTCCAGTTTAGATAGGGAGCTGTGTCCAGTTTAGATAGGGAGCTGTGTCCAGTTTAGATAGGGAGTTGTGTCCAGTTTAGATAGGGAGCTGTGTCCAGTTTAGATAGGGAGCTCTGTTCAGTTTAGATAGGGAGCTCTGTTCAGTTTAGATAGGGAGCTCTGTTCAGTTTAGATAGGGAGCTCTGTTCAGTTTAGATAGGGAGTTGTGTCCAGCTTAGATAGGGAGTTGTGTCCAGCTTAGATAGGGAGTTGTGTCCAGTTTAGATAGGGAGTTGTGTCCAGTTTAGATAGGGAGCTGCGCCCAGTTTAGATAGGGAGCTGCGCCCAGTTTAGATAGGGAGCTGCGCCCAGTTTAGATAGGGAGCTGTGCCCAGTTTAGATAGGGAGCGGTGTCCAGTTTAGATAGGGAGCTGTGTCCAGTTTAGATAGGGAGTTGTGTCCAGTTTAGATAGGGAGCTGTGTCCAGTTTAGATATGGAGCTGTGTCCAGTTTAGATAGGGAGTTGATAAGATTAATACTTGGAGCATGAATCATTCACAGCTACAGTTACCTACACGTAATCCATAGGTGCAAATATGATATTAAAATCTTCCTCTTATCTAAGTATTAATAGAATAGAAATATCTTTGCATCTTAGAGCAAGAAACATACACATTAAATCCAATTTAGCTTCCCCTCTGCTTCAGCTGGAGAGACAGATTTCCCTACTGATTCTCTGATCACTTCCTCTGCCATATGCAGCAGGACTGAAAATGGTAGAGCCCTCTCCCTGGCTGTTCATGTACTAAATAACTAGAGATTTTTTGGCTGTGAATACTCTGCCTGCATTTATTATGAGGGGGGACTCTAGGCACAGCTATAAAGTCTGCAGTGCCAATTTGTAGATGGCATTTTTGGGAATAACTCCGTTGTGATTAGGTTTGAACATGAAATGCTTTACATTTCTATTACAAAAAGCACACAAATGGACAAGGAAGAGTACTGGAGAGGTGAATCAATTCCTCTAATATATTTACTTGAATAAAGCTCCGATATTAATGAAGGAGAATATAATCAGATTTTTATTAGTGGGAATAGGCTGAGCTTTATTTCCTTTTAATTTATGTAGCAAACAGAACTGGTACAGCATTGTCACGTGGATAGTCGGAGGAGTGGGGGACAACAAGATTGATATGTTGGGGTAAATGTGACTGGCCTGAAGGGTAGGTAAAGGTTTCTGACGTATGAGTTGGGGCAAATGGAATGCTGTAGAACTGGAAGAGCAAATTACACATTGCATTGGGGTGTACAAGGAATCCCCTCTCTTTCCATCTTAATACCTTCCAAATTTAGGAGAGGGTGCCTGAAGGGGTACTGCTGCCCCACTGACTCACTGGTCACACCTACTGAACAGAACATGTCAGCCTGGCATGCATGCACAAAATATCTGTGACTGCCAGGCTGCCCACGCAGAGTTAGTTTTGCACATGAGTGCCTGTATTGTTTTATAGACGTGCTGTGTTTTACAGGGTTTTCAAGGCACCAACAGAAAAGCTTGATTTGGTGGGACAGGGGCCCAAAATCAGGACTGTCCATCATGACGTAATAATATATGGGTGAAGATGGAAGTGTGGCTGGCATAGAAATGAGAACAGAGAATTAAAACTAAGCGAGGGAGACAGAAAGAAAAGGATGTGACTACATTTCTAGGATGATGCTAAGCTGAAATATAGGGGGAGAAGTGATACCGGAGAAACTGACGGAAGCCAAGCACAGAGAGATGGACACAGGTTTCTTCAGGAAGGAAGAGATTCTTTATTGGATCACCGATCGGGACTCAGAGGGACTAATGTCACCAAAATACAGCAAGTTCTGAGCCCCGGACAATAGTGCAGGCTCCTTATATAGGTACATAACTCCTCCCATATTAAGCTCCACCCGCACAGTCTCTTGACCAATCAATACAAATAAGAATTAACTTCCTGCTTGACCGCATGGCCTGTCCAGCACAATGGAGGAGGGGAATACTACATCCTGTATTCTTGCACATGCTCCGTACACTACTGATCGTATCTTGCCTCGTGCAACCAACTGATCGATACGTCAGCATATGCACGTACACATGCCACGTGGTAATCTCGGCCTACTAAATTTATTTTTACCGAGATTCCACCACATTCCCCCCTTTGATGCCTCTTGATATTTCACAATTACTTGAGGCATCACTTAACCTTAGTTTGCATGCACCGCAAGTTACCTTGAACCAGACCAGACTTATCTTATGATATGAATCTTCAACACTCATCTTCCTGCATTGGTTCTCCCTGATCTAGAGCCTTATATTTATAAATTGCCATTATCTGTGCAGCAGCCTTCCTCTCTGCTATATTTTCTATCAGGCTTTGCACAGACCTAACTACTAAGGGTATAAGACACGGCAGGAGTAGACACAACATTAAAATCAGTAGGACTCCACCTACCACTGCCTTAAGCCCTCCAAACCACTCATACCAGCTACCAAACCAACTGCTTGGATTATACCCTTTCCATACCTGAGTAGGCACATGCGCTAGTTTAACCATATGGCTAGTAAGCTCAGCTATTGCTTGCCCTTCGTCATCTATTTGAAGACAGCAATTGCTCAGGTTAAACTTCCCACATACACCTCCCTCTACTGATAAAAAGGTAATCCAAGGCTAATCTATTTTGGTATACTGCTGTCCTCATCCTGATATTGTGCTTCGCTAGAAGATTGAGCGCTTGTGATGTCTCGTTAGTAATGATCTCAACCACCGCCTGTAATCTTATAATACGGTTGAGCATATAAATAGGGGTTCTATAACCAAATGTACCATCTTCTGCCCACGTGGCTGGCCCATAATAATCTATAATACGCTAGGGAGGCCATTCATTATCTTCCCAGGCGCCTATCTCTATGGGTCCCCTTTTCTTCCTATGATTCACATCATACACTTTAACACCTAAAGTCTCACCTGTTTCAATAGGTAACAAGAAGAAGGATGGTTTGAGCATACCCAACACACATGCCCCTTCCCAGTCCTGTGGCAACTCCGAATAGGCTTTCTTACCACAAATCCAGTACAAATTTCTCCAGGTAGATGTGATGGATAGATCAAACCACACATCCTTTAAATTGGCGTATCTAGCAAACGGGTTAGATGGTTCTGAGACATTTGAAGCCGACCACCAAGTTGTATTCTTTGTATCATCATCATAAGCTTTTTGCCCTAGACAAGTTAATTCTCCTACAGAAGTATTATACATCATTCCTTTCCTTGCTATGCAAACATAACCTATGATGGAGGTCTTTAATCTCCACTCAGATTTACCTCTAACACTCATATGATAATTGGCTTGTGTAGATATTAATTGGTCAACTGCCTCAGAACCGGACATTACCTCCTTTGCTTCCCAAGGCCATTGGTCTCCCATGTTAGTACCTCCACACACATAGCAGTTGGTAACATTAAGACTACCGGCAATACTTTCGGCTAAATCAATAAACAGGTTTTTAGCATTATGGGGGATCTTATTATCTATACTCATCTCTTCATAAAAGGAATGGTATACTTGATGAGTTTGGGAGGATACCGTATCAGTCTCTATCCCTATAAACAATATTGTCCCAGGATCTAAACCCGTCCCATATATTTGAAACCCAAATAAATTACCATATGTATCTAAGAACTTGTCGGGGTTATTTATAAGTATATGGACTGGATTGCATTCCATAGACTTACAATATGGGCTGGTAGGCAACTTAGTCACAATCATGTCCTTGTCTACTGTCTGTCCCCAAGTTGCCCACCCCACACAAGACCAATATGGGCAAAAGTTATAATCTCTATTTGGGCATCTAGGACTCACATATTTATTTTTACTACTGGGACAAATATATTTATCGTTAGACCCATACGTCCTCTCCCATCTAAGATCCCCACATACATTCCACGGCTTTCTACCACTTGATATCGCCTTACACGCATCAAATAGCAGAACACCCGAAGAATGTACGGATTCTAACATCGTCTTATTAATTAGGGTCCCCTGAGGATCTCCATTTCTGAGAGTCAACCAAATTGTACGAGGTTGATACTCCGGACTGAAGCACCTAGGTTCTCCTACTCCTAAATGGCACACACTATATTCTATATTTAGGTATCTACATCTTGATACATCTCCTTTACACTCGTATTGTGAATGCCAAATTAGGGTTTGGGAAATATGGTTACCTGTTCTTGTAGTCTTAATGCATACCTCACAGCTAGGAGTGTCGGTACCTCTACCTTCCTGAATATAAAAATACACATAAATAAACATTATCATAAACACATCTTTCGTCGTCATCCTCAGTCTTCGTCCGTGCGAAGGCACCTCAGCTTCCAGGATGTAAGGGCTGCAGGGAATGGAGTTCTGCTCGTCTTCACAGGAGTCCCTTCGAGACTTTTCCTGGCTTATATACTATACGTCGGTGAGCGGACAGGCTTTATTATGGCCCTCTCACTCACGTACCAAATCTCTGAAACAATAAAATTTTGTAATCCACAAAGTTCCTCGTCACTCCGACTGAGTCGTGCGTTTTAACCGGATCTTGCAGGGATTCTCTGGATCTGCTGTAATTTGCCAAGAATCGACTGCTGCTAGTTTAACCCTGGAGTGATGTATCCACGGAGTCACTTCGGCTACTTTTATCGCTGTATGGGTAGACAAAAGAACAACATATGAACCTCTCCACTTGGGCCCTAACGGTACATTATTCCACTCTTTAATCCACACTTGGTCTCCTGGGTGGTAACTATGAACTGGGGGATAAATATTCACAGGTAATCTATCTTGTACCCATTTCTGTACCTCCTCCATAGTCTTACCCAACTCTACAACCTGCTGCCGGGTAATTCCTTCTCCCAACTGACTCAAATCCCCCCTTAAGTTACCAAGTACGGGAGGTGGTCGCCCATACATAATTTCAAAAGGAGAGAGGCCCATCCTTCTGGTAGGGGTACTGCGGATTCGCAATAGAGCTATGGGTAAGAGAACGTTCCACTTAAGTTGGGTTTCCTGACACATTTTAGCCAACTGATTCTTAATAGTTCTATTCATTCTCTCTACCTTACCAGAACTCTGGGGTCTATATGCCGTATGAAGCCTCCACTTTATACCAAGCATATGAGTCAGTTGTTGTAGGCACTGATGAACAAAAGCTGGACCATTGTCCGATCCTATAGAGCAGGGTAGTCCATATCGGGGTATTATTTCTCGTAACAGGAATCTCACAACTTCTCCTGCTTTCTCTGTACGAGTAGGACATGCTTCTACCCAGCCTGAATAGGTGCACACAATTACCAGCAGGTAACGATGTCCACCCGATTTAGGCATCACTGTATAGTCAATTTGTAAATCGGACATGGGGAGTCCCCCCATAAACTGGACTCCTGGTGGCTTTACTGGTCCTTGCCTTGCATTATTTTTAGCACACGTTACACATCTTCGTACAATGGCCTGAGTCAAGTTGGACAATCTTGGTATGTAGAAATGTTTTCTGAGAGATTCTTCTGTGCTGTCTCTCCCAGAATGTGTCCCGTTGTGATAGTTTTGGACAATTTCTACCGCTAGTGATGCTGGAATGACTATTCTTCCATCTTCTAACTGATACTATTTGTTCTCCAAATACTTTCCAGGTTCAGTCTTTAACCACTCCTCTTCTTGAGCTGTATAAACTGGAGTCCATTGAGACAGTGGAGTTGGTATAAGAGCAGCTATATGCCCCACATACTCCTGTCTTCCCGATTCAGCGCCACGCTTAGCTGCACTATCTGCCATCCGATTTCCTTTGGTTACATCACCAACTCCTCTCAGATGCGCTCGACAATGTATGATACCGACTTCTTTCGGCTCCCACACTGCTTCCAATAGTTGTAGGATTTCAGCTGCGTACTTGATTTCTTTGCCGTCTGAATTCAATAGTCCTCTTTCTTTATACAAAGCTCCGTGGGCATGAGTGGTTAAAAACGCATATTTGGAGTCCGTGTAGATGTTCACTCTTAAACCTTCAGCCAATTGTAACGCTCGTGTCAGTGCTATCAATTCTGCCTTTTGTGCTGATGTTCCTTTCGCCAGTGGCCGAGCTTCTATCACCTTGTCAATTGTTGTTGCTGCATATCCTGCATAGCGGATCCCTTCTTTCACATAACTACTGCCGTCGGTATAATATTGAACATCGGGGTTCTGGATGGGAAAATCACGAAGATCTGGTCTACTTGAAAATACTTCATCCATTACTTCCAAACAATCATGTTGACTTTCAGTAGGTTGTGGCAAAAGGGTAGCTGGATTTAAGGTGTTTACAGTCTCTAAATGCACTCTTGGGTTTTCACACAACATTGCTTGATACTTGGTCATACGGCTATTACTGAACCAATGATTTCCTTTGTAATCCAACAACGTCTGTACTGCATGTGGGACTCGTACATAAAGTTCTTGACCCAGAGTGAGTTTATCGGCTTCAGCTACTAGCAGGGCGGCTGCAGCTACGGCTCTTAGACAAGGTGGAAGTCCGCTGGCCACTGCATCCAGTTGCTTAGACATGTAGGCGACAGGTCTTTGCCATGATCGCAAGTACTGTGTCAATACTCCCACAGCCATTCTTCTTTGCTCATGTACATACAGGTAGAATGGTCGTGTGTGATCAGGTAGACCTAATGCTGGGGCACTCATCAAAGCCTTCTTCACATCTTCAAATGCCGTTTGCTGTTCTTGAGTCCATAAGAAGGGGTCGTGCTCTGTACCTTTGATAGCTGCGTACAGAGGTTTTGCCAGTATCGCGTAGCTGGGAATCCATATCCTACAGAAGCCTGCTGCCCCCAAGAATTCTCGCACTTGTCTTCTATTCTTGGGTATCGGTATTTGGCACACAGCTTCTTTTCTCTCTGGCCCCATAATTCTTTGACCTTCAGAGATATGGAATCCCAGATATTTGACAGTTGGCAAACACAACTGAGCCTTCTTTCTAGACACCTTGTATCCTGCCTTCCAGAGAATGTGTAGTAGATTGTGCGTTGCTTGCTGACATATGTCCTTTGTAACTGCTGCTATCAACAAGTCATCTACATACTGTAACAATACACACTCTCCTGGGATGGACTCGAAATCCAGTAGATCTTGACTTAGAGCTGAACCAAATAGGGTAGGTGAATTTTTAAACCCTTGGGGCAGTCTTGTCCAGGTCATTTGGCGTTTTGAGCCCGTTACAGCGTTTTCCCATTGGAAAGCGAAGATACATTGACTTTCTGCGGCAATTCGGAGGCAAAAGAAGGCATCTTTGAGGTCTAAGACTGTAAAATAGGTAGCCCCGCCCGGAATTAAAGCAAGCAGGTTATATGGATTGGGCACAACTGGATGTATACTAACAACCGCATCATTGACTGCTCTCAAGTCCTGCACAGGTCGATACTCATCTGTACCGGGCTTTTGAACAGGCAGCAATGGGGTGTTCCAGGGGGAAGTACAGAATTTTAGGATACCATACCGTATGAACTTATCCAGATAAGATTGGATGTTCTTCTTAGCCTTCTGCGGGATGTGATATTGTCTTAGGCTCACTGGATAAACCCCAAGTTTTAGTTCGATTTTAATAGGTGGAATATTGCGGGCCAGTCCTGGTGGGTTGTTCTCTGCCCAAACTCCTGGTATGTTGAATAAGGATTCATCACTCCTAGGGTTTTGGATAGTCAACGCTGTATAAAGTCGCCACTCTTCTTCCTTTGGTACGGATAATGTCAGAATACCTGAAGGTCCATTAAACTTTAAGGATGTTGTTCCATTTGGTAGGAACGTAATCTGCGCTTGTAATTTAGATAGCATATCACGTCCCAGCAATTGGACTGGACATTCAGGCATATAAAGGAATTGATGTTTTACTACGTGGCCTCCCAATGTACAGAGTCGACTTTTAAGAACCGGTTTTTCAGCACTTCTTCCAGTTGCTCCTATTACAGTAATAGTTCTTCCAGATGGAGGAGCAACTAGATTAGTCACCACCGAATGTTCAGCACCAGTGTCGATCATGAACGCACTCCTTTTTCCCCCTATTGATACATCGACCATAGGCTCTGCTCGACCAAGGGGGATGGAGCCCGGTCGGTATCAATAGTCCTCCATGACCGTGTCAGCCAATTCTACGAAGTCCCTACCTTCTCTATCGCGGGACCTTTGCGCTGCTGGAAAATACCTATCTTCCCTAACACTTCCTCTGTTCCCATTGCTCCCTCTATTACCATTACTCCCTCCGGGGCCTCCTCTACCTCTCGCTCTGCCTCTAAAGTTTCCATAACCTGTCCTAGGTCTGTCTCTCTCATACTGTTCTCTTCGCGGACACTCATTTCTCCAATGCCCTTCTTCTCTACAGTATGCGCACTGATTTCTACTCAGAGGTTCCTCATTCCACTTACTATCGCCTCTATCTGGGCCCCGTCTATCTACGCCTGCGATCGCTACCCCTAGCATATCTGCCTTTCTACGCATCTTGCGCTCTTCCTCTTTCTTACTTTCTGTTTCCCTGTTCATATATACTTTATTCGCTACCTCCATTAGTTGGGTGATAGACATACCTGCAAACCCTTCTAACTTCTGTAGCTTGCGCTTAATATCTCCGTAAGCTTGGCTGACAAAGGCGGAGTTCACCATTCGGGAATTATCTGCGTCTTCCGGATTAAAGGGGGTATACAAGCGGTATGCCTCCAATAATCGGTCATAAAAGACACTGGGCGCTTCATCACTTTTCTGAATCACCTCAACTGTCTTCGACATATTAATGGCTTTCTTCCCTCCGGCTTTCATGCCAGCAATTATAGCGTCTCTATAGGCTCTGAGTTGAACCATATCTGCGCCATTTACATTCCAGTCGGGATCGGTGTTAGGATAATGTGTTGCGGCCCATGCTGCTGGATTGGCTTGATTCAAAGCACGGGCTCTATCCTCTAGTGCTTTAATGGCCGCTTGGTTAATCCTTGTCCTTTCCTCATTATTAAACAAAGTCATTAATAACTGCTGGCAATCAGCCCATGTCGGGTTATGTGTCTGAACTATCGAGGTGAACAGATCGGTCATAGCTTGTGGTTTCTCAGTGTACGAGGAATTGTGGGTCTTCCAATTCAAGAGATCGGTAATCGTGAACGGGACATATACGAAGACTGGGTCAGCATGTGCCATTTGACCTGCGGCATCGATATAGGCTGACCCGGGATTCAGACGAAGAGGCATCTGATAATGTTTTAATTGTTGGGTACCGGTCAATTGTCGGGTTAGTATGGGGCTACGTGGAGGGGTGTCAGTTAAAGGTTCCGGTCGGGGGGTAATAAAGCATGAGGATGTGGGAGCTTGGTTTTGGTTAGTAAATAGAACACTTCGAGCCGAGCTAGAAGAAGCTTGACCGGAAGTCTGAAGTGGCGCCAAATCAGGATATTCAGATCTAATGGGGGTTGGTTCTGGTTCCGGAAGGGGAGATTTAGTACGAGAGGGGGTGGATTCTGTACTGGAGGAGGAAGCGGAAGTGGATGGGGGCAATGGGGGAAGGGGTGCAGGACTTCCTGCATTCGCGTCACTTCCTCTTAAAGGAAAGTAAGGGGGCGGCAAAGGGATCTCGGACTCAGGGGGCGTGTCCAAAATGGGCCTAACACCAGTCCTAGTGGACAAACAAGTCCTAGCCACCATGAGGCGACATTGCTCCTCGTGGCATGTCTGAATCCATTTTGGCGAGTCATTTACGGCCTGTCTCCAACAATCAATATAAGGAAACTGTCCGTAAAGTTCAGGCCTACCCGATACAGCCACGTGTACGCGCTGTACCAGAGTTGGATCCAAACTGCCACGTGGCGGCCATGCCGCAACAAAAGTAGGCCACTCCCTAGTACACAAAGTGACCAAACGTACAGGAGACATTTTAACCCCAAAATCACATGTTTTGAATCCCTTTTTAAAATTCTTTACCATATAACCTAAGGGATCCGGAATCGTTGACTCGCCCATACTTATCAATGGAACGTCGTTGACAACGAATACTATGCACACGTACTTTTCAACAGTCACACCCGTTTCCTCTGGCAACAGCACCACGTGGTACGGTTACCAAGTGAAACGTACACAATAACACAATAAACACTCAGGGAATTCCCGTACACACACAGCTGTTACACCAGTCACTAGATAATCAATATTATGCCCTTTGGCGAAACTATACAGTCACCCACGCTATAATTCTCTATATATGAATTACCCGTCTATAACACACCCCAGTAACATCGTCTTTTACAAATAGCGGTTACAGTACGGTTAGCATAGGTCAAAGCACAATTTAAGGTCACAATACAATTATTAGTGGTTATGGTGTTAAACATGCAATGGACGACAGTGATTAGTACTTATATACAGTGTCAGTAAATATACAGGGTTATGGTACCGTGCACTATGATACAGCAACACACTATTAACACTCTCGCTAGACGGCTGAGCTCGCGCTATCTAACAAGATATACACTTTACTAAACAATCTTTAACACATTTACAATTCCCAACTAAACTATTGGCCAGTACCTTGAATGGACTACCTAAAACTATCTACATCCGTTTTGGTTAGCCACACTGCCCAAGCACCACATATAGCGAGCTAGAGGACCGAATTTACACAGACGCCTCTTAGTCGATTACTATCAAAAATCTAGTGGGTTCCAAATTTACACGCCTTCCCACTTAGCCAAGATAGGTTGAGAGCTAGCGAACCGAATTTACACAGACGCCGCTTAGTCTCCCGGTCCCTCCGACCTAGCGAACAAAATATACACCCTAGAACGCTAGTCTAGACAAGACACCGGTGTCCGGCTAGGGCTATTTACACCAGAACCCCGCCTGACTAACCAAATCAAACGGTCTGACTAAAGAGCGTTTGATTGAGCGGTGCGCCTTCGCTCCTTCCCTCCGACAGAGGGGGCAGATTCCATACACAAATAACCCCTTATGGGCCTACCGCACAATCGGTATACCCCTAGTGGGTCTGCCGTCTAAAACAGCAGTTGTCTTACCTCCTCGTTCCTGAACCTGAGTTCACACTCATCGACGGGGACACCCCAGCACTTCTTACGTAGAGGCCGATGATCTCCTGGACAACAGACCAGTGGCGCCGAGACGAAGGGAAGTCCACGCAGAAGTTCAGGGGTGCAGCCGTAGAGAACGTGGGCAAAGATAGACCGTCTCACGCCTCTGCCTCTCAGCTACCGTTGAACGATGAGCTTCCCGGCCAATGCACCAAATGATACTGGAGAAACTGACGGAAGCCAAGCACAGAGAGATGGACACAGGTTTCTTCAGGAAGGAAGAGATTCTTTATTGGATCACCGATCGGGACTCAGAGGGACTAATGTCACCAAAATACAGCAAGTTCTGAGCCCCGGACAATAGTGCAGGCTCCTTATATAGGTACATAACTCCTCCCATATTAAGCTCCACCCGCACATTCTCTTGACCAATCAATACAAATAAGAATTAACTTCCTGCTTGACCGCATGGCCTGTCCAGCACAATGGAGGAGGGGAATACTACATCCTGTATTCTTGCACATGCTCCGTACACTACTGATCGTATCTTGCC
This sequence comes from Pelobates fuscus, assembly GCF_036172605.1. Taxonomy (NCBI): domain Eukaryota; kingdom Metazoa; phylum Chordata; class Amphibia; order Anura; family Pelobatidae; genus Pelobates; species Pelobates fuscus. The sequence goes on from NC_086321.1 coordinate 363,432,417, forward strand.
TCGTGTAACCAACTGATCGATACGTCAGCATATGCACGTACACATGCCACGTGGTAATCTCGCCTACTAAATTTATTTTTACCGAGATTCCACCACAGAAGGAGCGCTTTAAATAGTGTGCACAAGTAAGATATATAGCCCATAATTTAATATATTTGAGTTTGTTATAAAATTCATTATTTAAACTTAGTCTATATTATCTTTATAAGTTAAAAGGGGGCACGATCAGAGATGTTACTTGATTTCTGGAAAACATTTGGTCTGAAGATAAATTTGCCAACACTGCCATAGATAAATGAAATGTAACTCTGTGCGATTGGTTGTTACGGTCCATGCACCAGTGTTTCCCACCTGTTCCTTGCACAGTCTCTTCCTGTTAAAACATCCCTGCTCTGAAGCACAAACACACAGCCCTGTATTGTAGCCCTTTCTTCAACTTCTTCAGCCAACAATATCAGACTGGGCTCCGGGAGAACGCCCTCGCTCAGGCACCTCGCCAATGCTGAGCTGTAACAACTTATGAAAAAAACAAGCACTGCTGACACTAGACCAAAGGCTTGCAGTTAACCATGCGACTGCTGGGCAGGACCCTGCAGGGGGCTGTCTCCATCAGATGCTGCCTTTGCTGTGATTAATGACTTTGCTGATGGCACTAGCTGTGCACATGGTTGGAGATGAACTGTGTTATCCCCAGAGTTCCTTTCTGAAGAGAACCTGGGCTGCTGGATCATCAAATCATAGAACTGCCCCTGAAAGGAAAGTTTACTGTTCATTGTAAAAAGAGATCCTAGGAAGTAGAACAGAGCAATCTGGAGGGTAAAATGTGAACATATAAATCCATGAAGCCCCTGATCTGGAAACCAAAAGAAGAAAACATTCCATATGCATGCTTTGCTTTTAAGCCTTATATTATTCTGGGAAAACTATTACTTACGGTTTTAATTACATTTCTGTAATTTCATAGATTTCTTCTATGTGGGCAATGTTTAATGCTAGCCCTTTGTACTTTGTTGGCACCACATGTCACATCAGCTCTACATTGGCATCTGATGTGGTGCCCGCTAACTCCTGTGTGGATACTCAGTGCTGTGTCTGTGTGATCTCCTTGGGCACCCCAATGTGGTGCCAGCTATGTCCTTTGTGAACAACGCATGCTGTGCCAGCTCTCTATCCTGTGTGCCAGATGGTTATTCTGTTTGTAAAACCGCATGTTTGAGCACCCTATTATCTGTGAACTCCTCATGCTGTGCCAGCTCCCTGTAATGTCGGGACTCCCCATGCTGTGCCAGCTCCCAGTAATGTCGGGACTCCCCATGCTGTGCCAGCTCCCAGAAATGTCGGGACTCCCCATGCTGTGCCAGCTCCCAGTGATGTCGGGACTCCCCATGCTGTGCCAGCTCCCAGTGATGTCGGGACTCCCCATGCTGTGCCAGCTCCCAGTATTGTTGGGACTCCCCATGCTGTGCCAGCTCCCAGTAATGTTGGGACTCCCCATGCTGTGCCAGCTCCCAGAAATGTCGGGACTCCCCATGATGTGCCAGCTCCCAGTGATGTTGGGACTCCCCATGCTGTGCCAGCTCCCAGTAATGTCGGGACTCCCCATGCTGTGCCAGCTCCCAGTAATGTCGGGACTCCCCATGCTGTGCCAGCTCCCAGTAATGTCGGGACTCCCCATGCTGTGCCAGCTCCCAGTAATGTCGGGACTCCCCAGGCTGTGCCAGCTCCCAGTTATGTCGGGACTCCCCATGCTGTGCCAGCTCCCAGTAATGTCAGGACTCCCCATGCTGTGCCAGCTCCCAGTAATGTTGGGACTCCCCATGCTGTGCCAGCTCCTAGTAATGTCGGGACTCCCCATGCTGTGCCAGCTCTCAGTAATGTCGGGACTCCCCATGCTGTGCCAGCTCCCTTTACTGTGTGAGATCCCATACTGTGCCAGCTCCCTATACTGTGGGAGATCCCCGTACTGTTTGTGATCCCCATACTGTGCCAGCTGTCTGTACTGTGTGAGATCCCCATACTGTGTGTGATCCCCATACTGTGTTAGCTCTTTGTACTGTGCGAGATCCCCATACTGTGCCAGATCCCTCTACTGTGTGAGATCCCTATACAGTGCCAGCTCCCTGTACTGTGTGAGATCCCCATACTGTGCCAGCACCCCATACTGTGTGAGATCCCCATATGGTGCCAGCACCCTGTACTGTGTGAGATCCCCATACTGTGCCAGCTCCCTGTACTTCCATTGGATAACGCATTTACCTACACCTGGGCACCTAGTCCTGAAGAGCTTCTTCTTACTGTGGGACTGTGTTCTGCCCTTTGACTGCATAGGCTGATCTGGGTTCTGGGTCTGTAGTTGGCATCTTCACTCATCACTACTTCACAAAATTAGTGTAAACTTTTGTTGAATTTGTTGTCACCACTCAGTCCTTAGTACTAGACGTTACCCTGGACGTTTGTCACAAACTCCTGGAGGAGCCTGCTAGCTAGCCTCCTGCCCAAGGACTGTGGGCCACATACAAAGACCCTGTTTGGGAGTTAAATCTTCCCAAGTTTCATTAGCTGTATTCCCTGGGTGCCCCTGGTTCGGCACTTTCCCTTCATTCGAATTGAACCAAACACTAGCTTGCTGGCGGCCGTTCACATGAAGAAACCCACGAATAGTCCTAAGCGGTACTTAGCCGCGATCATTATGGAGCTAAATTCGGCATGAGGTGACCGTGTGGCTCCCAGACAACTTGGTCCGGCGTTTTGAACGACTTTGAAAAATGCCTGGAGAGCACTTTTTAAAGGGAAAGTGCCTGAGACTAATGGAAACAAACGCTACAAGAGATCCAGGCGGAGCACCTCGTATTGCAGCCACAGGAGCACCCGAAATTTGACCAGCCAAAGCACCAAACGCCCTGGAACTGTTTTGGGCATAGCACCATTTGTGCACCAGTCAGAACTTTGACACAATGGCGTTTCCCATACACTGCATGGATCTGAACGTTATTTAGAGAATGTGAGCGCTCAGTGTTCGGGGCTTGTTTTACTGTATCCTTGCTGTGTATAAAAGTGGGTCGTCTGGCCATAATAAAACCAGTCTTCTTGTACCCTTCATCAAGTCTAGGCTGATGTTTGGGTATGCCAGAGCAATAATCACTGCTTCACTTGGGATTTAGGATTTAACTACAACGGACATCCTCGATCGGAGTATAGGGGGTCCGTCACAACTAGCATGACCAGTCTAGAGTCTATTGGGTGGATTATTATGTCAGAAATATGTCTGTATGTGCGTCTTCCTTTTCTAATTAAAAAATTGTGCAGATACAAAGCCCTGTAAATAGTGCAATGCTTGCCATCTATTTCGTTATTCTAAGATACAGTTTCCAATATTGTATTGTTAAGCCATTGCACAACAAAAATAAAATATATATTGTTCTTGTTATTTCTGCATTTATGAACTGGATATATCGGTTTAAAACTTACACCCACGTTAAACTTCCTGCAGTCAGGCTGCCTCCGTATGTTACTTGCTTAGTAAATCCTCTTCGATGAAAAGGTTTATCAGACTCAAACATGTATTAAAATCAGGAAATTAAAAAACTTTCTCTCAACGTAGCCCGCCCTGTAGTAAACATGAGGGATTATTATCTTTAAAATGTTTTCAATATCGGGAGGCTCACGGCCTTCAATCCTTAGTGATAACAGTTGGCGTAGGAAGCAAAATTCATGGAATAAAGTGGGCATGTCCCCCCAAGTAAAAGTAAACTTCTTTGCCATAACCAGTAGAGCAACAAAATGACATTTGAATTCACTTTTTTTTTCCAAATGACTTCAAAGGACAAACCTCATAAATATTTTTTTCATTTATTAATTCTATCATCAAATATTGAAAGGAAATCGATAACACTGTCCGACCCAAAGTGCATGTTTATGGCTGAAGGATCCTGTGATGTACTAAAGGTAGGGGTGAGTTTACTTTCTTTACATATATTTCATTTAAAAAAAATCTATTTCCTTTCAATATTTGATGAAATTATTATTAGATTAAAACATATTTTTGAGGTGTCCGTTATCCTTTATTTATACCCAGCGACACATGCCATGTTTTGAAACAATTTTACTAATTTCTGGTATTGACTTAGCTAAACATGGTACCTGGTTGTAAAACCCCTCATATGTTGCTTACTGGTTTTAATTGATCGGATGTGATCCTTAAGGAGTGAACTTTATAACAGATGCTGCCATTTTTATCTACTCTTTCTCCCCCTTTATGTTTGCTTCACTGTTGTCCCTGTCTGGCCCTACAGATTCAGGAAAATAATCTACATATTGACTTGAAAGGGGAACATTTAGGGAGTTTACCTGAAGTGAAAAATTTACTTCAATCCTTCTTTGGATTTTCTGGAGACTATACTGAACGTAAAGTGAAGTTCTGGGAAATACTGTTCATGCAAATGCATAAATAAAGGAACCATTTAAAAAAAAAAAAAAAAAACAACTTGCAAGATCTACAGTTTAATGTGAATATATATATATATATATATATATATATATAGATAGATAGATTCTGACTTGAAAATTGATTGATTCTCTTTAAGATATTGCCCTTAAAAATAGCACAACAACTCAATAAGGCCTGAGATTGTTGCAGAGGCTGAAAACAAACCGGTCTTATCTCCTGAGTTCACTTTGTGTTTCTGGGGATAATAAGTACTTTGTTCTCCGTACTGAATGCTTTCAAAAAATAACAGACTGTAGAATGTGCAAAGTTTGGGTTGGTGAATGGGTGGAAATAGACAATCTTTTCTTGGAGCGCTTTAGGGCTGGAATTTCTGGTAGTAAATTGTACAAATATAGCTTTACAGTCTGTCGATTAGTATTTTATTTTTATGGCATTGTAACATTTTTTATGATGCCTGTTTTCTTTAGCTCAAACTGCCCATTGCCCCTGAGACGGAGTAAAGTACCCCCAAAACTCTCTACGAGCTTATTATTATTATTTTATTATTTATATAGCGCCATCACATTCAGTAGCGCTGTACATTGGGGCTTATGACTGTAAGTTAATCGTGAGAATTGACATCCAACGATATTTAAGTGGGTGTAACGCTGCTTCAAACCCAAAATATCTTTATCTGATCGGTGCAACTCTCCCTAAAATAATCAAAATACATTTTTGCTGCGTCCAATATCCAGGGAATCTGTACCATAACGATAGACGGGATACCCACGGCTTCGGTGTCCCATAGGAAGGTTACTCCTAAAACATTTTTACAGAAGAATAGCTGACGACTAGAAGATTACCATTTCATTTATTTCACCTCGTAAAGGTATAAGATGGAAAATTGTAATACACTCACAACACCATGTGTAAAAAAGCACGTCTGTGATCTTAGGCAAAAATTGTCAGCAGCTAATCAGTACGTCTACGGGTTTCGCTCTAAAAAAAACTTTCTCAAGACAATATTTGAGTGGGCACAACTTTGCTTTGCAACAGAAGCTTGGTATAGCTGTTTTAAAAAATTAAAAATTGCGTACGGTTTTACAACATACCTGGGGTCTACTGGCTGCTTCCTCCTGTGTTCCCAGAAGCTGCAGTGAGGACCTTGCATCTAGTGTCAGCACACAAAAAGCATTGCTTTCCTCAGACACAGAGGACACGAGTGCATGTGATTTTGGAACAAAGCCTCAGTCACCAAGGGGTTAAACGAAGTGTTATGTAGCAAATCACCATTTTAATGGATGCATACAAATTTAGCTTTAATGGTTGATTTTAATTTTAAAGTAAGGTGAATCTAGCAGCTGTCTATTTTTAGATTGTTCTTTTAATAACAACACATCTCGACACCCCAATTGTCATTTGTACATGTAACGGGCATTTTTATGCGATACAATTGTAATGACAACGTGTAGACGTGTAATTTGTTTTTATACCGGAATGGGCCATATACAAAATGAGACAAGCCATAGCAAATGTGTCTGTCTGTCTTTCTCCCAAACTTCATATTATCACTTTAGATTATAAACTCACATTCCACCTTGCACGGCACATTGTGTAAATGTACTAAAAATGTTAGCTTGAAGCCCATGGCAGGTTTCTCTACTTCTTTGGTACCACTAGGCCTTGATCTGTATGGTTTTGTTTGTAAACCCACTTATGATTAATTGCTACATATTTGTAAAGCTCCCTCTATAGGAGGCTGTGTAACTCCATTAAATGCACGAATAAGTAGAAATTCCCTTGACAAAACCATTTATTTAAAAATAAAAAAAATAATGCATACCAAACAGGACAAAAGGCCTCTACGTCCATTTGTTTAAAATACCTTGAGCTTACGAGCGGTCCATTTGTTCCTTAAATCCTGGATTACAGAGACATTCGAGAGATAATAGGAACTGACTTGCTCACATCTGTACAGAGAGGAGAACAAGTGAGCTGACCTAATTGGTTCTACTTCACAACTCTTCTAGGTCAAAGAGCAGTGACCTCCACAAATAGGGTCTGCACAGTGTCAGGGCTCTAAGGACTGTTTTATCCCCTCCGACATACAGGGAGCAACTGTGTTATGATTAATACGCTGGTTTGTCCGCTGTATCCAAAGCTCCATTTTTACTAAATGCATTTTCTGTTACAATTGCTAATATATATATAGTGTCCGCTTCAGAAGTTGCAGAATCAGAGGCATTTTTGAAACTTACAAATATTGACTGACTAAATTGGATTAAATGCCGATATACAATATACGTATAATTGTCATGCTTTTATTGTGAGTAATGGACACTGAGAGCTCAGGTCTAGTAATTCTTTAGCTATAATTGCATGACCTGTCCCATTTCATCACTCCCTTGCCTTTGATTAATTGCTTTTAGAGTTAACAGTTTGATTTATTTTGATTTGGGATACTTTTCCTAGCAAGACAATTCTCCCTAATGATGCCAACCCATTGCCTTTATTTCTAGCACGTGTGTTTAATTCATTGCCAGCATGCAGATATTTGACACTCCTATCACTCCATTACTTTACTCTCTAGCCAACGGTAGCATTGTCAGCTAGGAAGTTATCATACATGCGCTGTGGTTGCTATGTGTGGAGAACAGAAGGACTGCCTTTGGTAGGTTTCTTCCGCTCCCTCTTGTCAGTCAATTCTTCGGCGTAGAGTAGGCATAGGCAACTTTCAGCACTCCAGATGTTTCGTACTAAACGTCCCATGATGCTTTGCTTGCATTATGGGTGTAAGAGCATTATGGGTGATGTAGTCTACAACATCCAGAGTGCCGAAGGTTTGCCGATCCCTGGCGTAGAGTCAGAAAATTTGACAGACAGGTGGGAGACCTATTTTTAAGTAGGTTTTTTCCCCAAAATATACATTTGCTAGCAAATCTGGTAACAAAATGTATTAGATGACATTTTATGCTTTTTCAAAAGAGTGTGAGTTTAATGTACCGTGACAGGTGTCCTTTAAACATAAACGATACTGATAACGGAGTAATCTTGACACAAAACAGTGTAGAAATATTTTCGAATTACCAACCTGCGCATTATGTGTTGATTTCCAACACTGCCAGTCCAGTGGGTGCTGGATAGGTCCCTGTTACATGTTCAATGACTAGGTACCATAACCGTGCATTTAACCCCTTAAGGACCAAACGTCTGGAATAAAAGGGAATCATGACATGTCACACATGTCATGTCTCCTTAAAGGGTTAAACAGCTTGAGGCTTAGGTTGGGATATTCTATTTTTGCCTCTTCCTGTAATGTATTGTACAGCGCTACAGAATTTGTTGGCACTTTATGAATAGTAATATTAATAATGGGAGAGCAGGTTCCTTGGGACTTGGCACACTCCGAAGCACTAAGAGACATAGACGGCAGCAGTAAAGATCAATAGAAATCTCAGGGTTTGAAGCATTCTTTCTCAGTCCAAGACACACTCAGAGCATCCTACTGAGCAAACAGAGACGTAGCTGCTCTTCAAAACAAATGGGCCGTATCCTTTTTATTTATTTTTTTTATCTCTCTTTTTTTTTATCTCTTTTTTATCTCTCTAACGGAAATGTGTTGAATGCTCTTTAATGAGGAAACCTCCGAGTCCTCCCTTCTGTGCAGTGAGGTTGACGAGACTTGTCTTACTCATATCTCCCCTCCATCACGGATAAATGAAAACTAATTTCCAAGACCCTGATTTTAAGAGAACACCTTTAGACATTTCCACTGATCCCATACTGTTGCATGCAGTTCTCCCCTAGAATGCCAAACCTTCCTGTAAGTTTGAATGAATTTCCTTAAAATGGAACTCTTTGAAACTCTAATGCCTGCCGGTGGGATTGTTGGCTTGACTGATGATGATATCATTAAAGCTTGACGTAAAGGAACACTAAAGCGTTAAGAATGCAAACCTGTATTCCTAGTGCGTTAGTGTCTCTATTCCTAGTAAAATACAGGTCTTCCCCCTTTCCATTTGTGATAAAAATGAATAAAATACAGAATTTACATTACCTTTTCAAGCCCAGTCAGTCCGTGCAAGCGCCTCTAATGGCTGTCTGTATGACAGTCAGTAGAAGTGGATTTAATCCTTCAATGTAAATATTGCCGTTTCTAATGTTCTTTGCAAACATTCTATTGTTATTCCATTCATGGGAAATATGTGCTCATCCTTGCTATGAATTTTGCCTGGTCTGTTTTTTTGATTCTACTACTAGTGAGGGACCACCTTAGTTGTATTGACTACTGATCTTTTGAGTTCCCGAAGTTGCCTTGCTGAGGCTTAATTCCCCTGTACTCCATGATTTATCTATAAAGCTGTACTCTAGTGTGACCAGGACAAAATACTAGTGATCGTATTCAATGTAATTACTATTTGTTTGTAGCATGGAAATAAAAGATTTTAAAATGTGTAAATCTTGTTGCTGAATAACCTTTTAAAATCACATTATTTTTCTAGTCTCAGAACCTGACCGGATTGCTAATTAGGGAAGTTTTACTCAGAATGGAAATGATTTAAAAACATATATTTGAAATGTCACACATAATAACCTGGAAGGACATGTTTTTCATCCGACTGTTTTCATTGTTATCTGTGAAACCACATCTTTATGGTATATTTGTAGTGAGGTCAATAAACTTCGCCTATGTGAAAAAAAAATACATCCTATATGTACGTCGATATAATACATAATTGCTTAATTATTACACACAACAAACAAAACATCACACAAAATAGCTGATGGCAAATTGTGGAACGCTGATGTTCTTTCACATCTTGACTGATATTCCTTGTGACCAATCGTGTTTCAGAATGAAAACCAAAAGGAGGTGGAGCAGAGGCTGCATGCTCTAATTTAGCCCAGACCAAGTGATACTTTGGGGTGTTTTTTTAAAGTGTTTTTTGTACATCAGCAATTGAGCCAAAATTGGAGCCTTTGGCATCTGATTTGTTACAGGATAATGAAGCCTATATATTTCATCTGGATTCAGCTCCTTGTCATGTTGCAAAAAGTGGTTTCAGGAAAATTGCATTACACTGCTAGAATGGCTCGTTAATAGCCCTGAATCCATTAGAAAATTGGTGGAGCCAACTAGTTAGTGAGAAGCTATCAAGGAATGAAAAAAAGAACGGATAGACATGTTCATTCAACCTTGGTTTCACATTATAAAACCAAAAGAACTAAAACACTTTGTTCACTTGATAGGTTGCTGATGTAGAGCGGTAATTGCGACAAAACGTTTCTCGACTCAATATTAACAGAAATGATTGAAAATTATTGATAATGATTTTCTTCACTTCATCACGGTTTTCCTTGTATGACATTTTAAAATGCATTTTTAAGTATATTCTGCATTAAATTATCTTTCTAATGATATATAATTTTATGGTATTATTTTAAATAAGTAGCTTTCAAATTTTCCAAAAGGTTTCCACAATTCTGGCCACTAGTGTATAAAAATATTACACATCCCGTAGTACAATTTACTGTACAAATCAATATTTTTACCATAAAAAAAAAAAATTAAAAAAAAATTAAAAACTAGCAGTTTGCTAAAAAGTCGAACATAAAACATGTTGATATACTGTATTGCCAAGACGAAAGTAAGGCCTTTGTCTAAAGCTTTATTGATAATACTGTCAACCTTTTTATACCTCTTTATCACCTCCAACTTCTTTTGTAAAGAAATAGAATTGTTGGAGTGCTTGCCATCACTGTTATTGATTAGGCAAAGGAGACTTGTTTTACTCTTTATACACAAATGAAGGGAGAACAAGCAGATGACGGTATCGTGTAATTCATATGTAAGCACAGATGGCTGGGTATGTACCATTGCACACATACATCTATCTATCGGCAAAAAAGTAACGTACATGCTGTTTTGTTTGTTTACGTTTAACCTCTGACCTTCTTATTAATTGTATGATAAAATAACCTATCATATAACAGGATACAGTAAGTAAAACATGTAATAATTGTATATGTAACAAGTCTATTTGTTGACTTCTGCTGCCTAGCCTGGGCCCAAACTGTTAGTGTACAAGTCTGCAGGCCTAGCATAGGCCCAAACGTTGCACGTTAATTATGGGGATCAATTTATCTAGCAAATATAGGCCTCAACCTATACTCTAATTTTTGGGGATCATCTTATATGTCACATTGACTGTGTTGCAATATCACTAAAATTCCAACCCAGTCAAGAAATGTACTGAGAACAAAATACGGACTGCTTTGTCTCTGTATGTTTCCAACATCTGACACTTCTGGACACTGGGCAGCGCTACCATTGTCTAGAAGTATCAGTCCCCCTATCCGTCACCAGTGATGGCTGCAGGAAATTGGCTCTGTCTATGGAGGATGTGGTATCCTCCAACGACATCAATGCTCAATCCTCCTATAGACCTTAATGCGCATGCACAAGAGTTAAGCAGTGACTTCGGCTGAAGCGCCAGGAACTGAAGAGGAAGATGGTGGCAGCTGCGAGGGAGAGGTTTATGTAAGTAAATCTCAGCTTTACCTGCTCCCATCCGACCACAGGACCACCTGCGGCAATGTCACCATCGGGGGTCTTTGAGAATTCTGTGGAGTCCCCAGACGGTGACAGTTTTAATTCACAACATGGCTGCAGACAGAGAAACTACAGATATCCTGCTACCTAGCCGTCCTCTACTAATTCAGGCTGCTTTGTAATTTGGATAACTCAGTGATGGTACTTAGCTGTGTACATACATCTGATTAGGAAGTATTTTTTTCTGGAGTTAGGGTGTGTGGCTAAGTAGGTCGGCTTATGGTGCAGCATTTTGCAAAACATGTTTTTTTTGTGTATGTCTGAAAACGATGAAGATTTGAGCATGCACGAATACAGCATATTAATGAAGCCAAAACAGATGAAATGCATTAACATTGTACTGGTGCAGGTGCCCTTTAATGAAATGGGATCAATATTTGGGACACTAAGTCTTTCAGCTTTTAATAAATGGTAGTATGTTTGGTGTACGTTTCTACTGACCACATTAGTGGTGTTTATTACTCATGTATAAAGATGCCTTTTTGTCTCTAGTAAAAAAAAATCTCTCTTATCAGCTAAATGAGTGGGGGGGAAATCTAATGATTTTTTAATTTTTTTTTGTTATTTTAAAAAAAAAAAAAAAAAAAAAAGTTATTGCAGTACTTGTAGTTATGGAAGGTGTGAGTCAGTTTCCCGGACTGTTCATAAAAGGTTCCTAGCACTGATAAAATCCGTGTGATTAGCACTTATAAAAGAAGAACAAAATGAAACATTTTACTGATGGGTTATAAAGAGCATATCAACCTATGCTGTCTGAGCCCTGAGTTTGGACAGTCAATTGAAGATGTTATGAATTCTGTGACTGTTTACCATCACCTCGGTCCTGCAGTTTTGTTTCTTTGTAGATTCTTTGTCCTGATACAAAGTGTGTTGTCTGTAAATGTAGTCTATTTCACATCCTGTGAGAGGTGCTTTTATTGTGCCACTATTTTCGTATCAAACCTGCTCTGCACATAATGTGTGTGTTATTTTTAAACGTGGCACTTGAGGCAAATGTGCAGTTATATTGTGGTAGTAAATATGATAAATGTCTCTCTGTTTCTAAAAAGTTACGGTAAGGTAAACATTTTTTTTCCTGTGTGTGCGGTGAGCTATAAAAAAAAACACAAAAAAAAAACCAGTGATATCCTGTGGGTTCTAGTTATTAAAGGATACCTGGACTGCTAGAGCAAGTTCTAAAAGTAGATTAGTCAGAACAGACATTCAGGTGGTTTCCATGGTGACATTTAAAAATGATTAACTTTTTTTTTTTTTAAGTTTTTGTTAGCATGAGTTTGTGAAGTCTTTGTGACTTAAAGCAGCGTTGTCACTGCTCATGTTCTCTTGAGGGTAGATATCCTCAAACAAATTAGTGAGTTCTCTGTCTTACTTAGGCTTCAACATCTGCCTCTAGCATATTGCCATTTCGATAGCTTTTGGCTGATGGGAGTAAGCATCTCTATTCTAGGGATAGACAACCTTTGGTAGCGTTTTGCCGAATACTTTGTATAATACTTTGAAGATTCTTTGAGTGCTGGCTCTATTTATTATTTAATTAAAGAGGAACAAGACAATTAATATTTTTTTTTTTTTTTTTATTTGATAAATTTTTATTGGGTTATAAGTATACAAATACAAAAAATGTTTTGGTAAAGCGAGTAAACATCGAGGTTGTATTTTCTATACAACTTAGTTAATAGAACAGTAATAAGTTAATACATTACAACTTATAAGATGACATATAGCTTCAACAGTGTACCATTTTACAAGTAATCTTAGAGTGAGGATGGTTAGGCAAGGAGAATATAATATTATAACATGAGCAAGGATCATATGCAATAGGTTGTGTTATGTGAAGGTGTCGTCTCATGCAAAAGTAGAGGTTGAAATAAGAAGTAGTGTTTGAGAGCACTCCAATAGCAAGGTGGTTAGATGATAGCTGTTCGCCCATGAAAAGCAAGTCGAGTGCATTGACAATGAAGTCTTTGTTTAGGGTTTCTACTTTATAGCCCTTGCTATAGTAGAGTCCTGCTACACCATGAGTAAATACAATTTTTTAACAACATTGATAGAAGGTATATGTAGGTATGGGTGTTTGAATGAACATTTTGAATATGTTGGAGAACCAAGAATCTGGGTGTCATGTTAAGTCAAAAAGTAAGGGTTGGGAGCGTTATGAGGAGAGGGGAGTGAGGAATTTACAGTGAGTTGGTCGAAAGTGGGAACGGGTGTATTTGGACCAAGGATCCCAGATGGATAGGTATTTAGCATGTCTCCCTGATTTGGAAGAGGTTATTCCCTCCATTAATTTAATATCTTCCACTTTCGTTATCCATTCCCTGATTGAAGGGGAGTCGGCTTGTTTCCAGTGTTTGGGGATCAATTGGGAAGCTGCCATGACCAGGTTGCGGAACAATATCAACTCTAGTGTTTTAAGTTCGGGCGGGGGTAATAGAAAGATATAGTGATTTGGGTCGATAGTGAAAGTTTTATGGAAAATTAACTGGATAATTCTATGAATTCTCGACCAGAATTTAATAATTATCGGGCATTGCCACCAGATATGAGCATGATGTGCATTAGGAGCTTGACATCTCCAGCAGAGATGGGATGTTGCGGGATAGAACTTGCTGAGTTTGGCCGGAGTATTGTGCCAGCGGACTATTCTTTTGTAGTTACATTCCTGAGCGTGAGTTGAGATAGTGGATTTATGTACGGTATTAAAGATGTTTTTCCATTGCATTTCAGTAAGGTTGGTAGAGAGTTCCTCTGTCCACCTTAGTGTAAAAGTCGGGGGAGTTTGAGTGTATGCCTCTCTAATTATGATGTAAAACGTTGAAAGAGTCTTTATCTTTGGAGGGTGAGAGGTGCAGATCGTTTCGAGTCTAGTGAGTGGTCTATTGCCCTCTGGTAGGAGATAATGGGATTTGATGAAGTGTTTTAGTTGATCATAGAAGAAGGATTGAATCCCTGTGTGTGAGTCAGATTTGGTGAGATCTCGTAATGGTTTAAGCTCCTTCCCGTTTAAGGCCTCATTTAATTTCAAGTAGGGTCCTGTGAATTTAAAGCCAAATTGTTTTCCTGATACTCCTTTATGCATAAGAGGATTTAGCGTTAGAGGATAAATTGGGGAGGGGAAGGGAGAGATATTTGTGTGTTTCCTCAGTTTGAGCCATATGCGGAGTGTAGGAGATATTGTTGGGTGTTTAAGTAAATTCCCTGTGAGTTGGGGAACATCTTGAAGCCAGGTATAAACCTGGAGTGGAAGGTCCAAAAAGCTATTTTCCAAAGTGACCCATTGGAGTGTAGTGTGGTTTCTATTCCATTCATAGATTCTTTGTAAGTGAGTAGATTTGTAATATGTTTCTATGTCTGGGAGGTTTAGGCCCCCTTGTTCCCTTCTTTTTATCAAGGTTTGGTACGCTAGTCTGGGAGGTTTGTGAGACCAAATAAACTTGAGGAAGAGTGATTTGACAGTGACGAAGAATTTCGTAGGAATTTTGAGTGGGATAGTTTGGAGGAGATAAAGTATTCGTGGAAGGATATTCATTTTAAGAATATTAACGCGACAAAGTAGGCTGAAACAAGGTTTGTGCCACCTAATAAGGTCTTTTGTGATGTTGTCTATCAGCGGTGGGAAATTAATCGCGTAGGTATTATCTAGAATGCTGGGAATATGAATTCCTAAATATTTAATTGATTTGGTTGTCCAGTTGAAGGGGAATTGGGATCTAATAGCTTTATTTGTCTGATCTGACGAACAAATAGGCATTAGGTCACATTTAGTAAGGTTGGCTTGAAAGAATGAAAGTTTGCCGTATGTTTCCATTTCTGTAATGATGGCAGGAATAGTCGTTATTGGGTTTGAAATGGTGAAGAGAAGGTCGTCTGCGAAAGCGGTGACTTTGTAGTTCTGTTTTTTGACTTGAATTCCCTGTATTAAGTTATTATCCCGAATACCTTGGAGGAATGGTTCCAGGACTAGAATAAACAATAGTGGTGATAGGGGACACCCCTGTCTCGTGCCATTTGTTATGCTCACTGATTTTGAGAGTTGACCGTTAATTCTCAGTTTTGCTGTAGGCTTAGAGTAAATCATATTAATCCATTCCAGCCATCTGTCTCCGAAATTTAAGAATCTAAGGGTATATTTCAGCAGCGACCAATTAACCCTGTCAAAGGCTTTCTCGGCATCAATAGCCAATAAAGCACTTTGAGTCTTGTGTGTGTGGGCCCAGTGAATAATGTTAATAATTTTTGTGGTATTGTTTTTAGCTTCCCTACCTGTAACAAATCCGGCTTGATCAGGGTGAATTAGTGTTGGTATAATGGGTTTGAGTCTATTTGCCATGATTTTGGTTAGAATCTTTAGATCGATATTGATTAGGGAAATTGGTCTGTAATTACCACAGATTGTTGTATCTTTTCCTGGTTTAGGAATTACTGTAATGGTTGCTTCGAGAGATGAGTTTGGAATATGTGACGCTATGTGTGGCATGTTGTAGGCATTGATGAAGGGTTGTGCCAGTATATGTGAAAGTTCTTTATAGTATTTCCCTGTAAAGCCGTCGGGGACTGGGCTTTTACCTAGTGGGAGTGATTTGACTGTATCGTAAAATTCCTCTGAGGTTATAGGGCTATCTAGGAAGGCAATTTCGTTACTTGGAATAGTATGTTTTATCCTAGATTTTAGAAAGGTTAGTATACTTTCTGACGTGGGTTTTGTATTAGAGAGGTTATATAGTTGGGAGTAAAAGTTGTGAAAAGAGTCTAAAATATCTGACATATGGCACGAGAGGGAGCCATCTTCTTTCCTGATTTCAGAAATGAAGGAGGATTGTCTTTCTGTCTGTATAGATCTAGCTAGAAGTTTACCGGCCTTGCCACCTTGGGAGTAATATAGGTTTTTCGTTAGAGATAGTTTGCGTTTGGCATGTAGATGTAGAATAGCCGAGAGTTCAGAACGTTTATCTGAGAGTGTTTTAAAGTCATCTAATGAAAGAGATTTTTTGTGGTTACATTTCAGGTGTTTAATTTCCCTGGTGAGAAGTTCTACTTTTTTGTCTCTGTTCTTTTTTAGAATTGATGCTGCTTTAATCAGTTCCCCTCTAGTGACTGCCTTGTGGGCTTCCCACGTCATAATTGGAGTTGTGTCTGGATGGGTATTTTCAATGAAATAAATAGATGTTAGTTTACGCAATTCTGTTAATACCTCCTTATCATTCAAGATAAGGTCATTTAGTTTCCACTGGGATAAGGGCATATTTACTGCTGGGATGGAGATGGTGAGGGTCATAGAGGCGTGGTCTGACCATGTAATCTGACCGTACGTGGAGGATTTTATGAGAGAGAGGTATCTATGTTGGAGGAATATGGTGTCAATCCTAGAGTAAGTACCTGCTGGATGGGAGAAGAAGGAGTAATCTTTTTGCGTTGGGTGTATAGCTCTCCAACTATCATAAAATTGGGCCTCGGCGAGAGATTTTTTAAGTAGAGTTCGTGTTTGGGTCTGGTAGTTTCTAGACTTAGAAGTGGTATCTAAGTTCTCATCTAGAGGGATATTGAAGTCTCCTCCCAGAATGAGAATACCATCTTGAAATATGTTGAGTTTATGTAGTATTTTTGTGAGAGAGTGATTCTGTTTTTTATTGGGAAGGTATAGGTTTGCCAGAGTGAGCTGGGTGTTGCCAATTTTGCCCTTGACAAACACAAATCTCCCAGAGTCATCTGCCAAGTGGTCTTGGTAAGTGAATGATAAATGCTGGTTTATGAGAATTGCAACTCCCCGAGATTTGGATTCAGAGAAATGGCTAAAGTAGCCCACTGGATAGTCTTTATTACGCAGATTGGGTGGGGATTTTTTCTTAAAATGCGTCTCTTGGATAAACACAATCTGTGCTTTGTTCCTTTTAAAGTCTGTAAGTGCTATGTTACGTTTTTCAGGGGTATTTAAACCTCTTGCATTTTGTGTAAGAATATTTAGGGTGGTCATGTTCGTCTTTGGTTTCTTTGGATTTGCTGGTGTCTGGGAGAGTGGTGGGAATGGATGAGAGTGCGGTTTGGTAGGAAACTAGATGGAATTAGTGTATAGTAATCAGACGTATGTTTGTTGTTACGTCAGCGAGATGTTACTTGGATTGTTTAAATTCAAGTCTTAGCTTATCTTACTGTAGCTGTCTATAGAAAATGAGATATGTGTCCGTATCCTGGTTCTCCACTGTATAAGCTATCGCTTATCCGATTCGTTGGTGGGACAAAGTGTAAAGAATATTGCAATGTGTCCAAAAAAACAAAGGAAAATTGGTACAGAATATTTACAATGTATCAAGCAATAGCGTAATGCCACTTATATTGTACAAGAATTAATAACAATTTTTTAACAAAAACGATAAGAAAAAAGAAAAAAAAAAAAAGATAACCTCGTAGAAAAGAGTAAAGTTTTTAGTGGTGATGTGTAGAATCTCCACTTATTAGATAAACAAGAATTTATTTGACTCGCTAGTAATGGTCTAAGTTAGATCTAATGGGGGGACAAAGGAGGGGAAGAAGTAGAAGGAGTATAAGGATGGAGGAGGGGGGGAGGTAGTGGAGAAAGAGTAAACAGGAAGGCGTAGGGGTAAGGAGAGAAAGATAATGAGTTTTCCTAGTGGAAATGAAGTTCAGTCTCGACACAAGAGATTGAACCAAAAAATAAATGGGGTCGTAACGTAGCGCTGGCGCTGGTGACCCAAGCTTCAATCCTATATTTTTTTTTTTTTTGCTAGTTGTAGTGGAGAGGAGCCGCAGAAACTTCAATTAATTAATTTCTCCTCTAGTTAGTATGAAGTAGGGAGCTCTTTGAAAACCTATTCTATGTTAAAGAATTAAGATTACCATAAAGGTCTTAATGATTAATTGGAGGTGGTAAGGCCTCGACAGTTAACTGCAGAGAGTACACATAATGTTTTCTTTAAAGGGTATAAGAATTGTGTAGTTAATAATCCTTTCGTGCCTATGTTCTGACTGTAAGGTCACCAGTATTCGTCCATATCAGGTCTGGTGAGGAATGGTGGAAAATATCTACACCATTATATATATTACTTTAGAGATATTCTAGGGTTAGACCGCCTGAATTAGCGGTTGGTTAGAGATATGCAAATTTCCTATAGCGTTATGTTACTCAGACAGTAAAACCCGTCAGTATCATTACCAAATAATACAGATGTTTTAAGATGTTTACAACGAGCTACACTTAAGGTTTATGTGTCGGTTATAACCCTGTGCGAGTGCAAACTCAGGTGTTACACTTTATAAGTAATAACAGGTGCCTTGTTATTAGGTTCAACTAGATAAGCAGCAATCACTGGAGAGTCTAAACAATAGCAATATTGACATACAGAAGGTGAGATAACAACAGTCTACTGCTTTGGTCTAGCCGATTAGAGTAATAGAACAGATAATATTTAGGATTTCTATACTCGTCATCTCATTTTGGCATTATAAAATCATAATTAACATGTCAGTTAAAGAGAAAAAAAAAGAAAAAAAAGGGGATTATTATACGACCTGTGAGGCCTGGTTTCCTGGAGCCTCTTTTAGGAATGATCTAAGTAGGATATCAGTGAGAGTCACATATGAGGAAAGTTCTCTAGGTAGGAAGTTGTGACTAGAGATAAAATATGAAGGTCCAGTTGATAAGTCTCAGTTCAGATGAATAGGTTGCTTTTCAAGTATTGTTTCCCTTCAATTTAGAGGAGGAGGATTTTTCGATATTTGTTTCGCGGTTTTCAGTTTGTTCCAATGTCTTGCGGGCGTTGTCTCTGAGGTGTATTTTCAGTCGGGATTCTATTCTGTCTCTGGTTCGGGGAAAGGAACCTTTGATCCGGTCGTCTCTTTCTTGCTGGAGTGGACCACTTATTTCGCTGGGTTTGATGATTAATATTTATTTTATGATTTTTATTTTTGTGTGTAGGGCTGTTTACGTTGAGGAATTCTCCTTTTGTCATATGAGTGAGGTTTTTGCACTGTTTTCTGTGGTTATGTGGGAGGTGCTCATTATTTTGACACTGCTGGTGAAAGCTATTATAAAGTTTCTCCCCCCTTTGTTAAACTTAGTGGGGACATGAATATATGTTGATCCCTGGTGGTCTGTTAGGGGAGCCTTGGCATCTCCCCCTGGTCCGGAGATGGTCAATGTTCCAAGTGGTCGTTTGGGATGTATTGTGATTGACTGTTTGGATCCGGAAGGCACATGTACCATGTTGGGATAAATAAAAAATGTATTCCTCATTTTCAGGTCATCTACCAGAGGCCTGGGAGTCTGAGGGTTCTGTGCAGTACCTTAGCTGTTCCTAGTATTGCACTTTTCTGCACAGCGATCTTGGATGTCTCACCCAGAATCTGCTGAAGCAACTCTACCAACTTGGGGATCACAGCCCCAAGTGCTTCTATCACAACTAGGACTACTGCTGCCTTCACGTTCCACATGATTTCTAGCTCCTCTTTCAGTTCTTGAGTCCACCTTATCATGTTATTTTTTTTCTTGATTTTATGTTCACTGGGTATTGCCATATCTACTACCACTGCAGTCTTCCATTCCTTGGCGTCAGAATCTTAACCCTGTCATTCTCAACTACAACCTCTTGTGGTATCTTCCATCTGGACTTAGCCAAGTATAGCCAATATTCTGTGCAAATTTTGTAATGTGAGCCACATCCACTATCTGCCCGTAGTACACACCATTGAGAGGTTCGTCTTGCCATGGAACTACCTCCTGCTTCTCTGCATTCCCTTCTGTGGTTGTCGCATGCATTGCCATAGCAGTTCATTTTTTGGCATTCCTCTTTGCGATGCTCTGTGTTCCTCCAGGACTGTGGCCTTGACACTCATCAGGCCCCGATCTCCTTCCTTACGGCTGGTGTACAGTCTCTGGGTGCTGGATTTCGGGTTGAATCCTCTATTCATAGTGAGTAGTTTCTGGGTTTTGACATCCATGGTGACCAACTCTTCTCTTGACCTGATTACTATTCCAGCTGGGTACTTGATGACTGGTAGGGCATATGTGTTAATGACTTGCATTTTAAGGTACTTGGGCTTTGCTATCCTACTTCCCTCTTCCTCATGTTGTATCCCCAGGTACTTGTAGCTGTTCTCTACATCTTCTTTTTGACCTTCTGGTACTTAAACTCCTGTTCTAAACATCTTCCTACTTTTTGCTATCATCCACCCACACTTATATAATTTGAACGACATTCCAATGTCCTTTCTGTATATTCTAATTAGGTTAATGAGTTAGTCAATGTCCTCACTCTTGGCATACAGTTTAATGTTGTCCATGTAGAGTAGGTGGCTCTGATGGTAGCTCCACTCTTGAACCTGTATTCACTTTTCATGATGATCTGGCTGGGGGTGCGGGTGGAGGGGGCGGTTGAGGCCTATGCAGAACAGCATTGGGGATAGAGCATCATGTTGGTATATGCCACAATCGATGTTCACTTGTGTTATTGTTCTGGAATTGGCTTTATTTTCAGAGTTGTTTTCCACTTGCTCATTGAGTTGTTGACGAAGGCTCTTAGTGTCTTGCTGACCTTGTCAAGCATTCTAGTATCCGTGTGTGGCATTGTGTCATAGGCTTTTTTGTAGTCAATCTAGGCTGTGCACAGATTGGTCTGAGATATAATATCTGAAAATCTAAAACAGGGCCCGTTGTGGTAAGAAAATGTCATGCTATTTTCTATCATGCTGCTATCTATTGAATTTTTTGTTGTTGTATATATTTAACATTGTTTCATTTTGTCTAATGTAAGTTTTTTTTGTTTTGTTTTTTCACTGTGACCGTTCATTTGTTTTGTGTAAGCTGCCTGTGCTGTGCTTTGAGTAACTCTTCACCTATTTCCATCCTAGAAACTGCATTTACTTCTACAAAAATGTATTTTCTGCTATGTGTAATATGCATTAATCTGTAGTGTGTGTGTGAGACTGAGCACAATTCAGTGACAACAGATAACAGCAAATGTGTTTGCTATGTGCCATGTTCTGGGTTACAGTGTCAAGCTGTAGATTACAATTATTACAATAGATTACAATTATTACAATAGGTTAACAGCATGATTGGCATACTGGAACAGTAGGACGAGAGAGTCTTGCCCAATGAGCTTACAATCTAAAAGCCTTCTTGAAGGATATCAGCTTTGCAACAGTATTTGTGACAGATATTTATTTATTTCAGTGCAGTTCTTTGTCTCACAAACCCAAATGCACATCAATACATTTGTATATTTTATTAAAACCACTTCAAACACTTAATGTTTCTTTGTTTAGTTTTTTTTAGGAAAACCTGTAATAGTATTCATATGCTGAATTAATCACAAACAGCCATTGCCTGCAACTCAGGGGAGAATTATTGCCAAAAAATCCCTATATCCTTATTTTTACAGGATAGTTTCGATTTTCCTCCTGGTCTTTCCCCTCCTCCAATCTCTGAATTTGTGGTCCCCATTGGGGGAAGGTTCACCCCTGTGTTTCTCTAAGCTGTGTGATTCCTTCTCGAGACCGCAAGGACAGGGTCTCTGTATATTTAGTTTTGTTCTAACCCATCTGATCTCTGCTGAGCAGATGTTGATAATTACGCGGGGAACAGAGGCGGCTCTGTGGTCAGCCTGCAAATTCTGCTGCACGTGGGCCAGCGGAGGCTAAAGGCGGTAACTGCTTCCTGTCAGGACTGCAGTTTGTTCCTTAAAGGCAGCATCCCAAACCACCTCACAAAGTCACTTTTGTGATTCTCTGCTGCCCTTTCAAAGCTGTGAGGTTAACCCCTTTTAGCTCTTTGCGGGCTCCTCCAAACACTTCCTTGCAATGAAATGAGCGCGTGGCACTTCAGCTTACCTTTAACCCTTTCAGTGCCACAGTTGTAAAATCCGCCTTATTGACCCCTTAAGGACACATGTCATGATTCCCTTTTATTCCAGAAGTTTGGTCCTTAAGGGGTTAAACTCAGGATCAGGACTCGAAACCTAGTCTTAATTCTGTTCTTTATGGGTCCCTATAAAATGTATCAGGCAGGTCATGTGGATTGATAACAGCCTGTTTTACCATAAAACCAATTGCCATAGTAACAAGCATGTTGGTATGAAATTGCCATAGAGAAAACAGTCTTTCGTGAAGAATAGGTTGAAATATCATCTGTTTAGAGCAGTGGTAACATTGCTGCCTTAGAGGGAATTCTGGTCAGGCCACCTTGCAAGACCCAACTATACATCTATATATTCCTACCGTAGATTGCAAACTTCATTGAGCACGGCCTTTCTCTAATTGCAAAGCGCTGCGGAATATGTTGGCGCTATATAAATACTACTACTATTAATAATATGATAGCAGGTGCTAGCTTGGAAGGCAGGAGTGTAAATAGTTGTCAGCAAGAAAGAATGAAGATAATGGGGATGTAGCATCATCGGTTGCTAAAATTAGGGAAGTAGGGATATGGGGAAGTGGCATGGTAGGCAGGAGAACATGGG
The DNA here is from genome assembly GCF_036172605.1 of Pelobates fuscus. Classification (NCBI taxonomy): domain Eukaryota; kingdom Metazoa; phylum Chordata; class Amphibia; order Anura; family Pelobatidae; genus Pelobates; species Pelobates fuscus. The sequence goes on from NC_086321.1 coordinate 363,454,927, forward strand.
TGGCTGACGTGAAAAATGGACAATAACAGGAAGGTCAGTAGGAGACAAGTGGCTTGGATAACGGAAAGGCGGGCAAATAGTGGCAACAAGGTAAAAATAGGAAAGCTGTTCGGGTTATAGAGGGTGAAGGGCTCAGTTTTTTAAAAAGGGCACATGAGATAGGAATGATGACAACAGACAAATTACTAATACAACAGAGGAATTGGGTCTAACTTAGACCGCAGCCCATGCTGAAGAACACTCCTATTTACAGGAAGAGAGCTGCTAAATAAGCTAATCTGTGGTCGTATATTTTATGTTCATCAGTAAAACTTAGAGAGACATGTAACGTATACCACAACCACATCCTCAATATGCCCACTTCAGAGGCTAACGCAGGCCTTCCCTTCTGCTGACTTCGGCACTGTACCCTAACAATGTGATACAATATGACCTCGTAGAATGGTCTGTATTTAATCTCCGTACATTATGCAAAGTCGGGTTTTGTCAATTTTACATTTTATTTCTTCGTTTTTCAATAACAGTGCATTAGGTTTTATTGACTATGTGGACCCATTTATGATGAGGATTATGTAAATTCCATTATACTGTTATCGGGATGGTCCTGGCACATCATGTGTTAACAGTGGGGTAATATAATTCAATTTAAAACCTGCCTGTTGGTTGACATTAAAGTGCTTCTCTGAAAATGTATGTTTGCTTAAAAGTTATGCAATGTATCTTTTTGAAAAAAAAATAAGCTTTCAGCCTCCTCATTGATGTCAGCTGTTCATCAGTATCTTCTCATGCAGTAGAGGCAAAAAAAGAATGTGCAGAAGGATCCAACAATGTCATGTCTACATACTGTACATCACATTGCATTAGCCATCTTGCAATATTTGCCATATATTCACATATTATCATGCATGCCACAATTTATGGTTTTAGAAAAAAAAGTGTAAGTCATCTTAGACCTGCCTTGGTTTCCCTGCCTCCGATGGGTTTTGGTTTGCTTCTGGGTGGCCTCTTTCTAACTGTCCTAATTAGTGAATTTGCAGCTGGCCAGATGTGACCACCTGACTTGTGATATCTGCTGGTGGGTTAAGAAGTCCGAGATTAATGTCTGTGGTCACCAAGAGCGAGTCACAACAAAGTCTAATTGAAATTAGCCATTACTAATTGTGATCAGTGTGCTGCCCTCGCTAAGATCCATGAGAACAGGTTTTTTTAGGGTTGAGTGAAGTATATCAAAAAGCAATTTGCTGGAAAGCACAGTTTAATGTGGCCAGGAATGTCTGAACGAAAAGCAGTCTAAGATGCTCTTGACTTTAAAATCATGCCTTTTGTATCTCCTCGTGTGTGTCTGTGTAAATCTATCCTGTCCTTATTTGATGTATTTTATTTTCAAGCTATAAAAAAATATATGGACCAGCCCTATATAATAAACAACAGACCGCAAAACTCAAGTTGACAAAATGTAACTTGTACTCAGACAGTTTTAAGGTAACCAATACAACAGTTTCGGGAGCAATGATTGGATGTTTTTGACCACCATCAAAGCACATGGTTATGCGATAGATATGTTAATACAATCTGTATACAATGTGTATGTCACTCTTTGTTTGTACTACGGAGTGTATTCGATTTATACATGTTATTCCTGTCAACATAAATAAAGAATTAAAAAAAATAAAAAATAAACAACAGAACCTAAAATATTCTTTTAAAAAAAGTTTTTTATTGTACGAACATCATTTTGGAATTAGAAGATTTTAATCAAGTCAAGCTTTCTCAATGTCATTTGTCATTATACTTCTGCATTACTGGACTTATGCGACTACGCTCTCTACTTTCTCTCTCTCTCTCTCTCTCTCTCTCTCTCTCTCGTTAATTAAAAACTGTTTATTAAGACTGTGTGAAACTCACCATTTAATTCCTGATTTATACACTATTCTCATTGGATTGTTACAGATCACTATTGGCAGGTTGCAAAAGTAAGGTATTTGCTGCCACTCACTCAGTTATTACGCCTTAGAAATGGTGAAATGATGAGCCCGTCACTGCTCTATTTAAAGGGCTGGCCTGTATTCTATTTAAAGATTTTGTCCCCACTTCCTCTCAGCAAGCTGCGTGACACTTAGAGCAAGTCAAGAAAAAGCCACAAGCAAAATTTGATTGGAGATGCCCTCTACTTCCCTATTTTGGGCAATGGGAAGTGTTTGTTACAGCTGCTTACCATTAAAGAGGAACTACGAGCCCCCAGTGTGGTTACTTAATGGGCAAATCTAACAATGGAAAGTCCCGGCTGGTACATTCACACCTCTGACTTATCTGAGAAGTGGGGAGTTCACAGTGATACTGCCTGTAAATGCCATCAGCACCTAGCCAAATTATAAAGTGATTCACCTCGCACCGTGGCCGGTAATAGTAACAGTGAAAACATACAGCTCCGGATCTCAACTCATTCTTCCGTCATTAACTCTTGAATTGGACCTGCTTCCAAATACTGCATAGTTTTGACTTTGTAATAACAGACATACAAAAGGAACACAATGCTTTTGGAACAGTGATAGTGCCGCTGAGTTGTATTATTAAAACGTGTGCACAGTTTTCCCAAATATTTTTATTTTTCTCTTCAAGGAGTACGAGTGTCCTTTTGTGTCCATAAAGATATACTTAAAGGAACATCTGCTCTACCCTCCTGGTTTACGGCAATCTCTGATGCTTCGGTGAGGTAGCCCGGACTGGGCAACACTGATAAAGTTAAAAAGTGGAATAGTTTGCTAAAGCATTGTCCTTAAAGGGACACTCCGGTCACCATGACAACTTCATCTACATAACATTGTTATGATGCCAGTAGGCCATCGGGCACACTGTTATCTTAAGAGGTTAAACCATTCTTTTTTATCATTGGGGAGCTACTGATTGGTTGAGAGCGCGAGCTGGCCACGGTAGCCAATCAGCGACACCCATGCCCAGCAGCACTCCGCAATTCCTGTAACTGAGATTCCGAAACCAGATGCCATCTGAAGGACCTGGAGATCAGCGCTTCAAGCAACTTTAGGGGTTAAACAGTATGAGAACGGCTGAACCCCTTAAAGTAAGAATGCCCCGAGGGACCTGCTGGCACCATAACAACTTTATTTAGAGGAAGTTTTTATGGTGACCTGAGTGTCCTTTTAACTTGTGTCCCTGTCAGAAATGTATTAGGAACCACTGGCATAGACTTTCATTGACCCTTAAGTAATGAAAGACATTTAAAAAAAAAAAAAAAAAGTTTTATTTTTATTTTTATCGTGCACAAAATGAATAAACAACCACAGGACGCCACTACAGCGGTATCAAGGTAAATATGAGTTCAACATACAATACAAGGTGTGACGTTTGATATTTAGGCACAGTTTTTGTTATAATACTCTATACAAGAGTATTAGGCTGAATAAGTTGATCTGATGGTTAAGGTTAGTTAGTTAGAACATGAGTAGTCAAATATGTGTTCTGAAACTTGCACATTCATTGTAAGAACAGTGAGCTGAGTGTAACAAGGATATCGTAATATACCACTGGTACCTATATTGCCCTTCCAAGATTGAGGTATGTAAGGTGAGTATGATAGAGTAATAGAAAAACTAAATCAGAAATACTCCCGACATCGGAAAGCGCAGGCAATCTGCTAGACAGTCTTTTGTGAGCATGTCTACAGGCTGATGTCGGAGTTGCTCGCTTCCACCCCTCCATACTCTTTCAGGGATCGAGATCCCCTCTCCAGGGGCCCGTTGGTTCTCAGGTATGTATAGCTTCACCCTCCAGGACCAACTTGAGGAGCTGGGAAGTTGTTTGCTTCCATATCTCTTGCGTCTCCGCTTCCGAGCATGCAGCAGAGCAGTCAGGCCGGTGGTGATTCTTCGGCCAGGCTGGTCAGTGGGTCTTCGCACAGAGGTTTGAGCGAGCTTGGTATTTGGAGGGGGCTTTCCCGCCCTCCGCTTCTCATTTCAGTCGGCTTTCCCCTTAGCCCCACAGCGGTTTGTGACCTCATGTGCTTGTATCCGCTCCAAGAAGCACCAAAATATTTATTCCAGGCGCTGGAAGCAGTGTTCAGTGTAACTGTGGTATGCCTCTTGGGGTGGGTTCATTGTGCTCAGAGGGCGCTCACCCGTCATTTTGTGTCCACAAGGTAAGCCCCTGTGATATCGCTGGGCTAGCGGCAGGGTCGGCTGAGGCAGTCGGTGGTTGTCTAGTGGGGACCAGGATGACCCCCGCCGATCCGGGAGGGGTAGGAGGTCAGCTACGTCCCACAGGGAGCTTAGGAGTGAGAAGAGCGACCGCCTCTCCTCTGCCCCCTCACCAGTATGCCGTAACGGTGCGGATCAGGTTCTTGGTGGCCTAGAAGCTTGTGGGAGGTCTCAAATCGGTCGCCTGTGTGCCCACAGTGTGGGTGGTGCAATTTGGGGAGCAAACTGGCTCAAGAACCGCAGTAAGTTTGCCTGTAATCATGATTTTTGCAGGAACTCGTGCTGCACACGTCTAATCAGTTCCACCGCCAGGCTCTACTCCTGTAATTTGCCTTTAAGCTTGGCATGTCTCTTTATCTAATGATCAGCTCTGTAAAATTAGATAAGCACAGCAAGGCCTGATAGAGTACGCAAGATAAGATCAAGGTATTACAATGCTAATTACTAATTCTAGAGCCATTTGCCGAAATAACCATTATAAACATTAAAATTAAATCAGTTTTGTTGTGTTTAGTTGGTCATCTGTGATAAGTTAAGGGGAGGGGGGATCATTGCAACTTGCAATTGGGAGTGCTTGTTTTTAATGATGCTACATTGAAAAGAAAAACCCTTTGCCTGACAGTTTCGCTGCACCTTCACAGCACCTACAGCGTAGGCATGACTATGTATCGTAGTTACTATGATTATTCCCCGGCGAGCACAAAAAGAATAATGGAACAGAGATGATATTACTTAGTGTCTAGACACCGATGCACTGCAACAATTGCCAAAACGTGGTGCTAAGTAGCAGTTAGTGACTCCCACTTCATGCAGCAGCCAGTAAATCCTGCACTATAATGGTAACATTTTGCAGTATGTAAACAAGGGATTTACAAGTAGTGGCTGCCCAGTAAAAGTAGGACCAACATTGGAAACCAGCCCAAAATATATCATTACTAGATTGCTCAGTTTATGTTATCCAGTACAGTTTGTGGCCTATAGCTGGGTTTGTGGATTATTATTCTCATAATACTCTGCTGACCATTTTAACCTGCAGTGCATCATAGGAATTGTAGTCCAAAACAGTGACCTTAACTCAGCATATATAAATATTTTTTTTAATAATACTGCAACATAAAAGTAAGGACGCAACTGAATTTACGTCCTTCCTGCCCATTATGCTGATCTTGCACTAAATATAATAAACCGGCTATTAAATCCTTCTCTCCAGATTTTACTAACTCATTACACCACACAGAGTCTTTCAGTGAAAACAAGGTCGTTTGATTCTGCCGTTTCCAGCACAAAGAGCATTTCTTTTCCCGAGAGCGAATTTATTATTTCACCAACTAATCACAACTCTCATATGAAATCCAGATGCCTGAAACTACTTAAGCAGGCCAAGCTGGAGAGCAAGACATACAATGTCTTTCTATATTGGCAGCCATGTAAACAAGCTCCAGGCTTTATTTCATTATGAAAAGGCCAAACTCTCAATATACAGCTCCATAGAACCGTCCGTAAATCAAAACAATTTGCGTTCTGCGTGACAAAGGGGAAAAAGCAGGTTGAGGTTTAAATGCAAGATGCACCTATATAAAAACAAATTTCTCCCTACTACCAGCCCACCTATTTCATGAAAAAGTGTTTTTTTTTTTTTTTTACGTGGCTAAAGGGGGAAACTTAAAGTGGCACCATCATGCCGTCCGGGGTCCTCTGTTTGAGCCGCGCGCGGTCCTGCTGCTGCACGAGCCGCGCGCGTCTCATTCGAAGGCAGGAACAGGAAGGCGGGCAGTGACCGCGAGAAGCGGTCACGTGTCCCGCCTGACTCTAAGAGCACGCCGCGGGTCTCGGGCGTGCTCTTAAAGGGACAGTGGGAGCCTAAATTGGAAAAGGCCTCCCATTGGTCCCTGTCATGCCACACTCCCCATACACTTACCTTTTGGGGGCGTGGAGGTGACAAGGACCAATCAAAATAGATGTTTAGTTATTTATACTCACCTTTTTCCCTTGGTTCCTTGCCATATCGTGGTTTCTGTTTCAGTTCCCTTTAGCGCTTGTTGTATTCAGTTTTGTTCCTTTGTACTTGACCTTGGCTTTGTTTTCTGACTACGTTATCTCTTTATCCTTATCTGTTTTGTTTGCCGGCTTGCTGTTTACTGTGTACCAGACCCCGGCTAGTCCTAGTTTACGCTGTCTCTTTGTGCCCCTGACCTCGGATCGTTCCTGACTCTGTACTTTTCCTATATACGTCGAGTCCGGCCACTCTAAGGTCCGGTAGACGTATCTCCCCTCTGTGTTGTCTTCTGTTTAGCTGAATCCTGCGTGTTGGGGTATATTTTCGTTACAGCCTGACACTTATAGACGCTGGGCGGAGAAACCGCTGTCTAAAAGTGTCAATCCCGCCCTCCCGCAGCCTTCACCAGTGATGGCTGCGGAGACTGTGGAAGGTCTCATGGGATCCTCCATACAGCTTAATGCTGTACTCTCGCGCATGCGTCCTGAAGTACCTGGAGCTTAAGAGGACTCACCCGAAAAAGATGGCGGCACTCTCGAGTGACAGATTCAGGTAAGTGGAACTCACCTTCTTTGCAAATTCCAGATGGTGACAGTGCAGCTTTAAGTAAAGACTTAAAAAAGAACAGGTTGTGGGCAGGGGTTTCTTCTTGTGTCACCCCTTGCTTTATGACAAGTCATGCTCCTTGGGCAAAACAGTAAAAAATTTATAAATCTTTAAAAGTCACAGCAGAGAACAATCCCGGCTGACTAATTGACAGCAGGAGGGTGCAATAGTGCTTACGTCTCTTGAAATAGACACTTTTATAAAATACGGCAGAGGGGACAGCCATTTAGAACTTCAGCTTGCCTTGTTCCCTCATCAAAACAACAAACAAACAAACCATACTTACCGCTGTGGCATTTCTGTATATCTGGGTGACATCATCATCTCCCATGATGCTTCAGTTGCAGCCATGGGCACTCGGGCATTTCTTCAGGAATTCTGTATACATGCATGGCCCTGCAGGGGTTAATGTGATTTACTTACCATACCTGGACACGATATGTGCCATGAGATAAAAGACTAAAACTGCGAATTTTAAAACGACATAAAAGCAAAACCAATAACTATGAACTCTTGAGGTAAGTATTTTATCACTTCAGGCCGCCCTGCGCGATTTTACAGATACGTGTGAGATGGAAATTGATCAAATCTATAGAGATTGATGAGTATCCATTTTAAAAACGCATCCTATTTTTGTGCTAATATTTCCAGGGCAGCCTAATTAGCCAGCCCCACTGACGGATTCCATTTTTTTAAAATGTCTGCGTTAATGTCCAGCAGCCAGTAAGTGTTAAAGGCGCACTCAGCCAACAAAAATAAAAAGTAAATTAAATGAATGGTCTCTAAATGTGCAGCTAAGTGACAGGACTGTGCTGGCAGGAAGGGGTGAGGGGGGGTACAGTTTAGAATAACAGCAGGAAAATTACTCAACGATTTATAAATAAACCATATCTCCTCTTAAATATTGGGTTATAGCAGGCTTAGCACTAAATGTGTAGAAGTTAATTTTATTGCTTAAAATATTACTTTTTAAAGCTGTGAATTTTTGAGCAATTTGGGCAGCCCTGTTTGCGAATCATTGTTTTTGGTAGCAAAGAGAAAGTACTTTTGGTACTCCTTAGTATTTTTTCTTTCTTTTGTATGCTAGTTCTTCAAATGATACAACCATCTCTGCTGGGAGACTGTTCTACACACCTACTACTGTTAAACAGCATTTGTTAGTAACAGACAGTATTGCAATGCTTGCATTTTTACAGTGATTCACGTAGCCCCGGGAAGTTTTGTTTTTAAGCAATAAACTTCCTTTATGAGGAAATATTGGTGGGTGTCTGTTGACCAACTACAACATTCAGAGCAGCGTCACAATTAATGTTCAGACATGGGAGCTTGGATTTAATATCTAGCAGTGTAAAACTAACGTACAAAACAAAAACAAAGTTCGTATCTGCGATGCAGGATGAATGCTGGTGCTGAGTATCACCAGAGAGGTGATTAAACCTCACAACATCCCAAAATTTGTGTTCCGCATCCTGTTGTTTAGCAGGGAACGATGCCAAGGCTCCGGCCCCAGGTGCAGATGTGTGATGACCCGTTGAAGTTAGAGGACAAACTTGTTCCATGGCCCGGTGTTGTGAAAGTGAAAGCAGGTGATAAACAGGATATATACTGTATCAAAGCAGGGGAAACCTGGGCTTATACTGTATCAAAGCATAGGGAAAACTTCCTGTGTATGCAATAGAGGGATCTGTCACCACTTGGGAAATTGTCTGTATATCCTTAATTATCTGGCAATGAGGGACCGCTGCTGGCCGCTGGTAAAGAATCAGACTGCTCCTTGTTCTTTCTATCATAGCTGCCTGACACATCAAGACAGAGAGAGGGTTATATACCGGTACATTTTATTATTTTCACTTTGGATACTATATTACTAGATTTTGGAGAGGTTGATGTCGCTTGGAATTCTCCAGGACGAATGGATTGTACCATTGGATCTCAGGCACATGTAAAATTTTAGATAACATTTACTTGACTAACTTGTGTCCTCGCCGGGGTAATGGAAAATAGATCAGAAGTTGTTGAAGAACTACATCTCCCTTGATGTTTTTCCAGCCTTTGGCAGAGCATCATGGATATTGCAGTTTTCATACATCTGGACATCTACCATGTACTGGTGGCTTTTGAAACTTGTTTGGGCATGTGGAGGAAGGCTGCCTTTGGAACCTTCGCGCTGCAGAGAGTCCTAACTACTGGAGTCCATCAGGCTGCCTAAAGTTGCTGTCATTGGAACTTATCAAACCACTCGGATTGCAGGCATCTGATACATTGTCTATATAACTTATAACTATATAACATGCCGCATACAGTGTCTGCCTATATAACAACCACCAGGCCGCATACAGTGTCTGCCTATATAACAGCCATCAGGCTGCATACAGTGTCTGCCTATATAACAGCCATCAGGCTGCATACAGTGTCTGCCTATATATCAACCACCAGGCAGCATACAGTGTCTGCCTATATAACAATCACCAGGCAGCATACAGTGTCTGCCTATATAACAGCCATCAGGCTGCATACAGTGTCTGCCTATATAACAGCCATCAGGCTGCATACAGTGTCTGCCTATATAACAGCCATCAGGCTGCATACAGTGTCTGCCTATATAACAGCCATCAGGCTGCATACAGTGTCTGCCTATATAACAGCCATCAGGCTGCATACAGTGTCTGCCTATATAACAGCCATCAGGCTGCATACAGTGTCTGCCTATATAACAGCCATCAGGCTGCATACAGTGTCTGCCTATATAACAGCCATCAGGCTGCTTACAGTGTCTGCCTATATAACAGCCATCAGGCTGCATACAGTGTCTGCCTATATAACAGCCATCAGGCAGCATACAGTGTCTGCCTATATATCAACCACCAGGCCGCATACAGTGTCTGCCTATATAACAACCGCCAGGCCGCATACAGTGCCTGCCTATATAACAACCGTTAGGCCACATACAGTGTCTGCCTATATAACAACCGCCAGGCTGTATACAGTGTCTGCCTATATAACAACCACCAGGCCGCATACAGTGTCTGCCTATATAACAACCACCAGGCCGCATACAGTGTCTGCCTATATAACAACCACCAGGCCGCATACAGTGTCTGCCTATATAACAATCACCAGGCCGCATACAGTGTCTGCCTATATAACAACCGCCAGGCCACATACAGTGTCTGCCTATATAACAACCGCCAGGCCGCATACAGTGTTTGCCTATATAACAGCCATCAGGCCGCATACAGTGTCTTCCTATATAACAACCACCAGGCCGCATACAGTGTCTGCCTATATAACAACCACCAGGCTGTATACAGTGTCTGCCTATATAACAACCACCAGGCAGCATACAGTGTCTGCCTATATAACAACCACAAGGCCGCATACAGTGTCTGCCTATATAACCCACCAGGCCGCATACAGTGTCTGCCTATATAACAACCACCAGGCCGCATACAGTGTCTGCCTATATAACAACCGCCAGGACGCATACAGTGTCTGCCTATATAACAACCGCCAGGCCTCATACAGTGTCTGCCTATATAACAACCGCTAGGCCGCAAACAGTGTCTGCCTATATAACAACCACCAGGCTGCATACAGTGTCTGCCTATATAACCCACCAGGCCGCATACAGTGTCTGCCTATATAACAGCCACCAGGCTGCATACAGTGTCTGCCTGTATAACCCACCAGGCTGCATACAGTGTCTGCCTATATAACCCACCAGGCTGTAAACAGTGTCTGCCTATATAACCCACCAGGCTGCATACAGTGTCTGCCTATATAACTCACCAGGCCGCATACAGTGTCTGCCTATATAACCCACCAGGCTGCATACAGTGTCTGCCTATATAACCCACCAGGCTGCATACAGTGTCTGCCTATATAAAAGCCTCCAGGCCACATACAGTGCCTGCCTATATAACCCACCAGGCCGCATATAGTGTCTGCCTATATAACAGCCACCCGACCGCATACAGTGTCTGCCTATATAACCCACCAGGCTGCATACAGTGTCTGCCTATATAACCCACCAGGCCGCATACAGTGTCTGCCTATATAACAACCACCAGGCCGCATACAGTGTCTGCCTATATAACAACCACCAGGCCGCATACAGTGTCTGCCTATATAACAACCACCAGGCCGCATACAGTGTCTGCCTATATAACAATCACCAGGCCGCATACAGTGTCTGCCTATATAACAACCGCCAGGCCACATACAGTGTCTGCCTATATAACAACCGCCAGGCCGCATACAGTGTTTGCCTATATAACAGCCATCAGGCCGCATACAGTGTCTTCCTATATAACAACCACCAGGCCGCATACAGTGTCTGCCTATATAACAACCACCAGGCTGTATACAGTGTCTGCCTATATAACAACCACCAGGCAGCATACAGTGTCTGCCTATATAACAACCACAAGGCCGCATACAGTGTCTGCCTATATAACCCACCAGGCCGCATACAGTGTCTGCCTATATAACAACCACCAGGCCGCATACAGTGTCTGCCTATATAACAACCGCCAGGACGCATACAGTGTCTGCCTATATAACAACCGCCAGGCCTCATACAGTGTCTGCCTATATAACAACCGCTAGGCCGCAAACAGTGTCTGCCTATATAACAACCACCAGGCTGCATACAGTGTCTGCCTATATAACCCACCAGGCCGCATACAGTGTCTGCCTATATAACAGCCACCAGGCTGCATACAGTGTCTGCCTGTATAACCCACCAGGCTGCATACAGTGTCTGCCTATATAACCCACCAGGCTGTAAACAGTGTCTGCCTATATAACCCACCAGGCTGCATACAGTGTCTGCCTATATAACTCACCAGGCCGCATACAGTGTCTGCCTATATAACCCACCAGGCTGCATACAGTGTCTGCCTATATAACCCACCAGGCTGCATACAGTGTCTGCCTATATAAAAGCCTCCAGGCCACATACAGTGCCTGCCTATATAACCCACCAGGCCGCATATAGTGTCTGCCTATATAACAGCCACCCGACCGCATACAGTGTCTGCCTATATAACCCACCAGGCTGCATACAGTGTCTGCCTATATAACCCACCAGGCCGCATACAGTGTCTGCCTATATAACCCACCAGGCTGCATACAGTGTCTGCCTATATAACCCACCAGGCCGCATACAGTGTCTGCCTTTATAACCCACCAGGCCGCATACAGTGTCTGCCTATATAACCCACCAGGCTGCATACAGTGTCTGCCTATATAACCCTCCAGGCTGCATGCAGTGTCTGCCTATATAACAACCACCAGGCTGCACTCAGTGTCTGCCTATATAACCCACCAGGCCGCATACAGTGTCTGCCTATATAACCCACCAGGCCGCATACAGTGTCTGCCTATATAACCCACCAGGCCGCATACAGTGTCTGCCTATATAACCCACCAGGCCGCATACAGTGTCTGCCTATATAACCCACCAGGCCGCATACAGTGTCTGCCTATATAACCCACCAGGCCGCATACAGTGTCTGCCTATATAACCCACCAGGCCGCATACAGTGTCTGCCTATATAACCCACCAGGCAGCATACAGTGTCTGTCTATATAACCCACCAGGCCGCATACAGTGTCTGCCTATATAACCCACCAGGCTGCATACAGTGTCTGCCTATATAACCCACCAGGCTGCATACAGTGTCTGCCTGTATAACCCACCAGGCTGCATACAGTGTCTGCCTATATAACCCACCAGGCTGCATACAGTGCCTGCCTGTATAACCCACCAGGCTGCATACAGTGTCTGCCTGTATAACCCACCAGGCTGCATACAGTGTCTGCCTATATAACCCACCAGGCTGCATAAAGTGTCTGCCTATATAACCCACCAGGCTGCATACAGTGTCTGCCTATATAACCCACCAGGCTGCATACAGTGTCTGCCTTTATAACCCACCAGGCCGCATACAGTGTCTGCCTATATAACAGCCACCAAGCCGCATACAGTGTCTGCCTATATAACCCACCAGGCTGCATACAGTGTCTGCCTATATAACCCACCAGGCTGCATACAATGCCTACCTGTATAACCCACCAGGCTGCATACAGTGTCTGCCTATATAATCCACCAGGCCGCATACAGTGTCTGCCTTTATAACCCACCAGGCCGCATACAGTGTCTGCCTATATAACCCACCAGGCTGCATACAGTGTCTGCCTATATAACCCACCAGGCTGCATACAGTGTCTGCCTATATAACCCACCAGGCTGCATACAGTGTCTGCCTATATAACCCATCAGGCTGCATACAGTGTCTGCCTATATAACAGCCACCAAGCCGCATACAGTGTCTGCCTATATAACCCACCAGGCTGCATACAGTGTCTGCCTATATAACCCACCAGGCTGCATACAGTGTCTGCCTATATAACCCACCAGGCTGCATACAGTGTCTGCCTATATAACCCACCAGGCTGCATACAGTGTCTGCCTATATAACCCATCAGGCTGCATACAGTGTCTGCCTATATAACCCACCAGGCTGCATACAGTGTCTGCCTATATAACCCACCAGGCTGCATACAGTGTCTGCCTATATAACCCACCAGGCTGCATACAGTGTCTGCCTATATAACCCACCAGGCTGCATACAGTGTCTGCCTATATAACCCACCAGGCTGCATACAGTGTCTGCCTATATAACCCACCAGGCTGCATACAGTGTCTGCCTATATAACCCACCAGGCCGCATACAGTGTCTGCCTATATAACCCACCAGGCTGCATACAGTGTCTGCCTATATAACCCACCGGGCTGCATACAGTGTCTGCCTATATAACCCATCAGGCTGCATACAGTGTCTGCCTATATAACCCACCAGGCTGCATACAGTGTCTGCCTATATAACCCACCAGGCTGCATACAGTGTCTGCCTATATAACCCACCAGGCTGCATACAGTGTCTGCCTATATAACCCACCAGGCTGCATACAGTGTCTGCCTATATAACCCACCAGGCTGCATACAGTGTCTGCCTATATAACCCACCAGGCCGCATACAGTGTCTGCCTATATAACCCACCAGGCTGCATACAGTGTCTGCCTATATAACCCACCAGGCTGCATACAGTGTCTGCCTATATAACCCACCAGGCTGCATACAGTGTCTGCCTATATAACCCACCAGGCTGCATACAGTGTCTGCCTATATAACCCACCAGGCTGCATACAGTGTCTGCCTATATAACCCACCAGGCTGCATACAGTGTCTGCCTATATAACCCACCAGGCTGCATACAGTGTCTGCCTATATAACCCACCAGGCTGCATACAGTGTCTGCCTATATAACCCACCAGGCCGCATACAGTGTCTGCCTATATAACCCACCAGGCTGCATACAGTGTCTGCCTATATAACCCACCAGGCTGCATACAGTGTCTGCCTATATAACCCACCAGGCTGCATACAGTGTCTGCCTATATAACCCACCAGGCTGCATACAGTGTCTGCCTATATAACCCACCAGGCTGCATACAGTGTCTGCCTATATAACCCACCAGGCTGCATACAGTGTCTGCCTATATAACCCACCAGGCCGCATACAGTGTCTGCCTATATAACCCACCAGCCTGCTTGCAGTGCACTAACTGCATCAAGAATTAAATACAGATTAATACGGAAAAGGCAAATAAAGTGTTTATCATGAACCTATGTGGTTAAATGTTATACAAGGGTTACCTGAGGAGCACATATCTCAAATCTTGTCCAAAACAAGATCGTTGACATTCTGTTGCTCTGTTTATGGTTAGTCTGGCTTTTGTTATGAGAAGATTTCATCCTATTTCTCTGCGATGACTGGCGTTCGATGCATCTTTTTCTCTGATAGGGAAAAGCCAGTGATTTTGTTCTGTCTAGTACAATGTCATGGTTTCTGCTTTAAAACCAGACATCGGTAAAAGATGTGTGATGGGTTGAAACAGGAAGGAAAGGGGTCAGGTTTGAGGTGCAGAAGGTTTCAGAAGGGCTTCTGAAAGTAGACTGCACACAGACATCACACCTTGCAGGAGGAATAGTTTGTTATCCACACTTGATGATATCGCTGTATGTGTCAAACAAACAGAACAATGGCAGTAAAATGTGTAAATTAGCGGTGAACTACAACTTCCATGATGCTTTGCCAGCCTAACAGCCAAGAAAGGATCATGGCAGTTATAGCTCTAGACTACCATGTGCACAGCATGGTATATATACTACACCCCTTCTATACAAACTGTACTAATCACCAATTCTATGAGGGGCTTATCCGAAAAGATGCCAAAAAATGTCCTAATAATTAGACGTTCCATTCTAGAACCAACTGTTCCACTGACCATGAAATGTGTATAGGTCAGTCCGTCCTAGATTTCAACTGTGTTAATAAATGGGACGTGTTTATGGGTCTAGGGCCAAAATGTTCTAATAGCCGAGACACGTTTACTGGTCAGTCTGTTCCAGAACCAGTATGTTAATTGCAATGTCCAAGGGTTCACTCTATTCCAAGTCCAATATATAAGAAAACATGTTTACAGGAGTTTATTTTTCCTCAAACATCATCAAATCTAGTGGTACAAGCTTGTCTTCTTGTGGTATAACAGGCTCAAGCAGCTTATAATTTAATATTGTAATGGAAGACATTGGAGCTTACACTGTAGCTATGCAATTGGTGCTTTCATTGCAACAACCTCAATTAGATGGTGTATAAAACCAGAAATAAAACAAAACTCTATGTGGCTGTGACGTGGTGGATTACTCCTTTAAACTTGTATTTTTTATTCTCCACGTGAAGCTTCTTGCCCATGGTTGGATCTGTGTAGAACATGAACACATCAGCTCTTTTTATATGCACGCCTTGCCTCTTATACATGATGTGAGTGAGTCTTAAGAATTGCAAGATAGCAATTCTTCTACATGCTTGTATATTTTAAGGTAAGTTCATATAAAACTATGTTAGATTGTATGTTTTATACTTATGTACACTTATGATCAAAGTCTCCACCCTCCTCCGCCCTTGGTTTTCATTAATAGTACTTAAAGGATCACTGTAGGGTCAGGAACACAAACATGTATTCCTGAACCTATAGTGTTAAAACCACCATTTAGCTCCTCTGTCCCCCATTGCCTCCCTAAATATAGTAAAATCTTACTTGTATTAAATACCCTACACTTGAAAAAGCCTATTTTGGGCGAAACGCGTTGTGTTTTTTTAAATCTGTTATTATTAAATTATTTTTAGACTACCTATATTCTTATGGTCAGTCTTTTTTATTTTTATTTATTTTTTTGCTATTTTTATCCTGGCTGTTTCCTACTGTTTTAAAGATCCAGTACTACAAAGAAATCCTTAGGTGGGGATTATTCCACTCACACCTGGTTCATAGAGCAGTGTGGCTGCTCTATTTATTGTAAGTACATTTCATTTTTACCTTTTGCACTATTTTATTCACTGAGAACACTATGGGCCCTTTTTTGTGCTTTTGTCTTTCATAAATCCTGCACTCCATACATCACCAGAAGGATATCCTACATGTGGGGAGTTTAAATACCACTGTATGCTGTTTTACTCAGAGCTGGTTATAGCTCTTATTATTGTAAGTTAGCACTCTCAGGACTTCAGTGTTTGTCTGTAGCTGCAGGTGCCATACGTTTTTGTACCATTGGTCCGTCCTTTTCCCTTATGTTTTTTATATGCTGACACGCATTTGAGTCGTTGTACAACGTATTGAAGAATCACCTATTGTCCAGCTATATCCTACATGTGGGGAGTTTCAAATACCACTGTATGCTGTTTTACCTAGAGCTGGGCATAGCTCTACTGATTGTGAGTTGGCATTTTTCTCTTCTGTGTTGTCCGTGACATTATCCTTCATGCACTATTGGTCTTCCTTTTTGTCTAATTTTGTTTTTCATATCAACCACTGAGGACCTCATCAAGAACCAAAGAAGACCTACCCAAGACCCCCTTGTGTATTTTCAGAGACTTGTCCTTTTACTACCTCCCATCCACCTAGCGCACCCTGTATTTTTGTTGTTTCCTGTTCCCAGATTTATTGAAGGGTTTGAGGGTTGCCCTTCCCCTCAGGTGTGCAGCTCCCTTCACCTCTGTGATCAGTACTTTGTTATAGTTACTTGTATTAAAGTCTGCAGCTGCTGGCTCTGGCCCTGTATGCCTCTGACCTGCCTGGTGTCTGCTGACATCATCAGAAGTGGTGGTCTGAGCCAATCACAAAGCTTCCCCATAGGATTGGCTGAGACTGTTAAAGGGACTCTCCAGTGCCAGGAAACCAATCCGTTTCCTGTCACTGGAGGTCCCTAGGGCCGGACTGGCCCACCGGGATACCGTGAATTTTCCTGGTGGGCCGCAGCACCTGGGGCCGGCAGGAAGCCCTAATGTTTTATTTAAATAATTTTTCCCTCGGACAGTGACAGCGTTTGTCAGTCCGAGGGAATTCAGGAGGCAGGTGCTGGGGGCTGGTGCCGGACGCAGGGAGCACCGAGTCTCCCTTCCCAGCACCTTTCTTAGCACTTACCGGGCCAGCATGGTAGCTCCGCCCCCACGTTGTAGCTCCACCCCCGCATGGAAGCCCCGTCTCCTGCACGCAAGCAGTGGACCTTGCTGCAGGAACAGGCGTAGGAATGTGGCCTCCTAGAGAATACTCCAGTGCCAGGTAAGGATTAAATACTGTGAGTGTGTCTGTCTGTAGTGAGTGTTGGTAGTAAGTGTGTGTGTAGTGAGTGTCAGTAAGCCGAGGGAGGGGGTTATTAATGGAGTGAAGGGGGGGTATTAATGGAGTGAAGGGGGTATTAATGGTGTGAGGGGGGTATTAATGGAGTGAAGGGGGGTATTAATGGTGTGAGTGGGGTATTAATGGTGTGAGGGGGTATTAATGGAGTGAAGGGGGGTATTAATGGTGTGAAGGGGGTATTAATGTAGTGAAGGGGGGTATTAATGGTGTGGGGGGTATTAATGGAGTGAAGGGGGGTATTAATGGAGTGAAGGGGGGTATTAATGGTGTGAGGGGGTGTTAATGGAGTGAAGGGGGTATTAATGGTGTGAGGGGGGTATTAATGGAGTGAATGGGGGTATTAATGGTGTGAGGGGGTATTAATGGTGTGAAGGGGGTATAAATGGAGTGAAGGGGGTATTAATGGAGTGAGGGGGGTATTAATGGAGTGAAGGGGGTATTCATGGTGTGAATGGGGGTATTAATGGTGTAAAGGGGGTATTAATGGAGTGAAGGGGGTATTAATGGAGTGTAGGGGGTTATTAATGGTGTGAGGGGGGTATTAATGGTTTGAGGGGGTATTAATGGTGTGAGGGGGTATTAATGGAGTGAAGGGGGGTATTAATGGTGTGAGGGGGGTATTAATGGAGTGAGGGGGGTATTAATGGAGTGAAGGGGGGTATTAATGGTGTGAGGGGGTATTAATGGAGTGAAGGGGGTATGAATGGAGTGAGGGGGTATTAATGGAGTGAAGGGGGGTATTCATGGTGTGAAGGGGGTATTAATGGTGTAAAGGGGGTATTAATGGAGTGAAGGGGGGTATTAATGGAGTGTAGGGGGCTATTAATGGTGTGAGGGATTATTAATGGTTTGAGGGGGTATTAATGGTGTGAGGAGGTATTAATGGTGTGAGGGGGGTATTAATGGAGTGAAGGGGGGTATTAATGGAGTGAAGAGGGTATTAATGTAGTGAAGGGGGTATTAATGTAGTGAAGGGGGGTATTAATGGAGTGAAGGGGGGTATTAATGGTGTGAGGGGGGTATTAATGGTGTGAGGGGGGTATTAATGGAGTGAAGGGGGTATTAATGGTGTGAGGGGGTATTGATGAAGTGAAGAGGGGGTATTAATGGTGTGAGGGGGTATTAATGGAGCGAAGGGGGGTATTACTGGTGTGAGGGGGGTATTACTGGTGTGAGGGGGTATTGATGGAGTGAGGGGGGTATTAATGGAGTTAAGGGGGTATTAATCGAGTGAAGGGGTTATTACTGGTGTGAGGGGGTATTGATGGAGTGAAGGGGGGTATTAATGGTGTGAGGGGGGTATTAATGGTGTGAGGGGGGTATTAATGGAGTGAAGGGGGTATTAATGGTGTAAGGGGGGTATTAATGGTGTGAGGGGGTATTAATGGAGTGAAGGGGGGTATTAATGGTGTGAGGGGGTATTAATGGTGTGAAGGGGGTATTAATGGAGTGAAGGGGGTATTAATGGAGTGAAGGGGGGCATTAATGGTGTGAGGGGGTATTAATGGTGTGAGGGGAGTATTAATGGAGTGAGGGGGTATTAATGTAGTAAAGGGGGTATTAAATGGAGTGAAGGGGGGGTATTAATGGAGTGAAGGGGGGTATTAATGGAGTGAAGGGGGGTATTAATGGTGTGAGGGGGTATTACCCCCATCTTCACTCCATCAATACCCCCTCACACCAGTAATACCCCCCTTCACTCGATTAATATCCCCTTCACTCCATTAATACCCCCTCATAACATATTAATACCCCCTCCCTCACTCCATCGAGTGAAGGGGGTGTTACTGGTGTGAGGGGGTATTGATGGAGTGAAGGGGGGTATTATTGGTGTGAGGGGGTATTAATGGAGTGAAGGGGGGTATTAATGGTGTGAGGGGGTATTAATGGTGTGAAGGGGGTATTCATGGAGTGAAGGGGGTATTAATGGAGTGAAGGGGGTATTAATGGTGTGAGGGGGTATTAATGGAGTGAAGGGGGTATTAATGGAGTGAAGGGGGTATGAATGGAGTGAAGGGGGTATGAATGGAGTGAAGGGGGGTATTAATGGTGTGAGGGGGGTATTAATGGTGTGAGGGGGGTATTAATGGTGTGAGGGGGGTATTAATGGAGTGAATGGGGGGTATTAATGGTGTGAGGGGGGTATTAATGGTGGGAGGGGGGTATTAATGGTGTGAGGGGGCTATTAATGGTGTGAGGGGGGTATTAATGGAGTGAATGGGGGGTATTTATGGTGTGAGGGGGTATTAATGGAGTGAAGGGGGTATTAATGGTGTGAGGGGGTGTTAATGGAGTGAAGGGGGTATTAATGGTGTGAGGGGGGTATTAATGGAGTGAATGGGGGTATTAATGGTGTGAGGGGGTATTAATGGTGTGAAGGGGGTATTAATGGAGTGAAGGGGGTATTAATGGAGTGAGGGGGGTATTAATGGAGTGAAGGGGGGTATTCATGGTGTGAATGGGGGTATTAATGGTGTAAAGGGGGTATTAATGGAGTGAAGGGGGTATTAATGGAGTGTAGGGGGTTATTAATGGTGT
The DNA here is from genome assembly GCF_036172605.1 of Pelobates fuscus. Classification (NCBI taxonomy): domain Eukaryota; kingdom Metazoa; phylum Chordata; class Amphibia; order Anura; family Pelobatidae; genus Pelobates; species Pelobates fuscus. The sequence continues at coordinate 363,475,046 of NC_086321.1, forward strand.
GAGGGGGGTATTAATGGTTTGAGGGGGTATTAATGGTGTGAGGGGGTATTAATGGAGTGAAGGGGGGTATTAATGGTGTGAGGGGGGTATTAATGGAGTGAGGGGGGTATTAATGGAGTGAAGGGGGGTATTAATGGTGTGAGGGGGTATTAATGGAGTGAAGGGGGTATGAATGGAGTGAGGGGGTATTAATGGAGTGAAGGGGGGTATTCATGGTGTGAAGGGGGTATTAATGGTGTAAAGGGGGTATTAATGGAGTGAAGGGGGGTATTAATGGAGTGTAGGGGGCTATTAATGGTGTGAGGGATTATTAATGGTTTGAGGGGGTATTAATGGTGTGAGGAGGTATTAATGGTGTGAGGGGGGTATTAATGGAGTGAAGGGGGGTATTAATGGAGTGAAGAGGGTATTAATGTAGTGAAGGGGGTATTAATGTAGTGAAGGGGGGTATTAATGGAGTGAAGGGGGGTATTAATGGTGTGAGGGGGGTATTAATGGTGTGAGGGGGGTATTAATGGAGTGAAGGGGGTATTAATGGTGTGAGGGGGTATTGATGAAGTGAAGAGGGGGTATTAATGGTGTGAGGGGGTATTAATGGAGCGAAGGGGGGTATTACTGGTGTGAGGGGGGTATTACTGGTGTGAGGGGGTATTGATGGAGTGAGGGAGGGGGTATTAATGGAGTTAAGGGGGTATTAATCGAGTGAAGGGGGGTATTACTGGTGTGAGGGGGTATTGATGGAGTGAAGGGGGGTATTAATGGTGTGAGGGGGGTATTAATGGTGTGAGGGGGTATTAATGGAGTGAAGGGGGTATTAATGGTGTAAGGGGGGTATTAATGGTGTGAAGGGGGTATTAATGGTGTGAGGGGGTATTAATGGAGTGAAGGGGGGTATTAATGGTGTGAGGGGGTATTAATGGTGTGAAGGGGGTATTAATGGAGTGAAGGGGGGTATTAATGGAGTGAAGGGGGGCATTAATGGTGTGAGGGGGTATTAATGGTGTGAGGGGAGTATTAATGGAGTGAGGGGGTATTAATGTAGTAAAGGGGGTATTAATGGAGTGAAGGGGGGGTATTAATGGAGTGAAGGGGGGTATTAATGGAGTGAAGGGGGGGTATTAATGGTGTGAGGGGGGTATTACCCCCCTCTTCACTCCATCAATACCCCCTCACACCAGTAATACCCCCCTTCACTCGATTAATATCCCCCTTCACTCCATTAATACCCCCTCATAACATATTAATACCCCCTCCCTCACTCCATCGAGTGAAGGGGGTGTTACTGGTGTGAGGGGGTATTGATGGAGTGAAGGGGTATTAATGGAGTGAAGGGGGTATTAATGGAGTGAAGGGGGTATTAATGGTGTAAGGGGGGTATTAATGGTGTGAAGGGGGTATTAATGGTGTGAGGGGAGTATTAATGGAGTGAGGGGGTATTAATGTAGTAAAGGGGGTATTAATGGAGTGAAGGGTGGGTATTAATGGAGTGAAGGGGGGGTATTAATGGAGTGAAGGGGGGGTATTAATGGTGTGAGGGGGGTATTACCCCCCTCTTCACTCCATCAATACCCCCTCACACCAGTAATACCCCCCTTCACTCGATTAATATCCCCCTTCACTCCATTAATACCCCCTCATAACATATTAATACCCCCTCCCTCACTCCATCGAGTGAAGGGGGTGTTACTGGTGTGAGGGGGTATTGATGGAGTGAAGGGGGGTATTAATGGTGTGAGGGGGTATTAATGGAGTGAAGGGGGTATTAATGGAGTGAAGGGGGTATTAATGGTGTAAGGGGGGTATTAATGGTGTGAGGGGGTATTAATGGTGTGAGGGGAGTATTAATGGAGTGAGGGGGTATTAATGTAGTAAAGGGGGTATTAATGGAGTGAAGGGGGGGTATTAATGGAGTGAAGGGGGGTATTAATGGAGTGAAGGGGGGGTATTAATGGTGTGAGGGGGGTATTACCCCCCTCTTCACTCCATCAATACCCCCTCACACCAGTAATACCCCCCTTCACTCGATTAATATCCCCCTTCACTCCATTAATACCCCCTCATAACATATTAATACCCCCTCCCTCACTCCATCGAGTGAAGGGGGTGTTACTGGTGTGAGGGGGTATTGATGGAGTGAAGGGGGGTATTAATGGTGTGAGGGGGTATTAATGGAGTGAAGGGGGTATTAATGGAGTGAAGGGGGTATTAATGGTGTAAGGGGGGTATGAATGGAGTGAAAGGGGGTATTAATGGTGTGAGGGGGGTATTAATGGTGTGAGGGGGGTATTAATGGTGTGAGGGGGGTATTAATGGAGTGAATGGGGGGGTATTAATGGTGTGAGGGGGGTATTAATGGTGGGAGGGGGGTATTAATGGTGTGAGGGGGGTATTAATGGAGTGAATGGGGGGTATTTATGGTGTGAGGGGGTATTAATGGAGTGAAGGGGGTATTAATGGTGTGAGGGGGTATTGATGAAGTGAAGGGAGGGTGATAATGTTGGGGGGTAGGGAGGGGGTGCTGGTAAGGAATTAAATACTTTTTTATAGCTCCCTGGTGGTCCGGTGGCCATAATATCCGGTCTGCAGCTCCACAGACCTGCAGACCATGTATCTTGCGAGATCCAGTCAGAGCGTTGCCGTGGTAACCCACGGCAACACTCTGATTGGCCAGGTCTCGCGAGACACATGGTCTGCAGCTCTGCACATTGCGGAGTTGCAGACCTGTGTCTGCGATTGGCGCTCTCTGGCCGAGCAGACTGGAGGGGCTCACAACCAGCGGCATACAGAGCAAGCCGCCGGGGCCACTGCTGGCGTCGGGTCCTCGGTCACTGACCGATGACCTGACACAGTCTGCCCTAAGGTGATTTAGGTGGCTGCGAGGCCCCAGGCAGCGCAAGGCCTTAGGCGGCTGCCTAAATCGCCTAGAGAGCTGCCTCTGAACACAGTCTACCACCCGGTATTAAAACAGTGATTATATTACAGCAGGTGTGCAAGGCAAGATTGAACGGTATATGTGTGTATATACACACACACACACACACACACATACAGTGGCGTACACACAACCCATGGGTCCCCGGTTCAAAACTGATCAGTGGGGCCCCCCTCTAACTCCCTCCCCCGACAGACACACACACACACATACAGAGACACACACAAAGACAGACCGATACATACAGACACATACATACAAACAGACAGGCACACACTTACACAAGATACATACATAAAAACAGACACACACACACATGAAAAACTTACAAACAGACACACACATACACATACATACAGACACACACACACACACATACATATAAACAGACAAACACACAAGACATACATACAAAGACACATACATAGAAACAGACAGGCACACATACATAAATACAGACAGACACATACATACATACATACATACATACAAACAACACACACATAATATTTAAGTCACCCTTCTGTTTCCTACCTTTTAAGTGCAGGAGGGTGACTTTCCCTGGGATCCAGTGGTGGCTCAGGTTGATGGGAGTCAGAGTTCCTACTCTGACTCCCTCTGCTTCCTCCTGTGTGGGCTCTCAGTGATAGCTGGGATGAGTGACGGGGAGTCACTTCCTCCCACCGTGTGATCTCAAAATGATGCAGCGCTGACCGGGCCCCCTGAAAATCCATACCCATCATAAGGTGCCCATCGGGTGGCTCATGCTATAAGGGCCACCCGATGGGCACCTTAAAATGTGGCCGCGGCGGTTTGGGGCCGCAAATGATGATGGCGGGCACCTGGTAGCGGGGGTCTGCAGAGCGGCGGGGCCCCCTGGAGTGACAGGCCCGGTCACAGCTGCGACCCCTGCGACTGCTATATGTACGCCAGTGTACACATACACATTACGTGGCACAAGAACTTATGGGGCTGGCATACATTTTTTTTCCAGGGCTGCTTTGAATTCCCAGTCCGGCCCTGCAGGTCCCCTCTCCCTCCCACCTCCCAATCCCCGGTTGCTGAAGGGGTAAAAAAAAACCTTCAGTCACTTACCTGAGACCCCGCCGATGTCCCTCGGTGGTGGTTTTGGGTCGCCCCCGCTCCTCCTCTTCATTAGGTTGGCCGGGGAGACCTAATGCACATGTGCGGCAATGCCGCGCATGCGCATTAGAGCTCTCCATAGGAAAGCATTGAAAATGCTTTTCAATAAATTCCTATGGGGAATTGAGCGACGCTGGAGGTCCTCACACAGCGTAAGGACGTCCAGCGACGCTCTAGCACAGATCTGTGCTATAGACACAAAAGTGCCCTCTGATGGCTTTCTAGTAGACAGCCACTAGAGGTGGAGTTAACCCTGCAAGGTAATTATTGCAGTTTATAAAAAACTGCAATGATTACACTTGCAGGGTTAAGGGTAGTGGGAGTTGGCACCCAGACCACTCCAATGGGCAGAAGTGGTCTGGGTGCCTGGAGTGTCCCTTTAAGGAGTCAGAGCCAGCAGAAGTCAAACACAGCCGTGGCCAATCAGCATCTCCTCATACAAATACATCGAATAAATGCAATTCTATGAGGAAAGTTCAGTGTCTGCATGCAGTGTGCACCACTGCCCCAGGAGGAACCTCTAGCAGCCATCTGAGGATGGGCCAGCACTAGGCTGTAATGTAAACACTGCATGTGCAAGGGATGATTCTACTCACCAGAACAAATACAATAAGCTGTAGTTGTTCTGGCGACTATAGTATCCATTTAAAAATTCCCCCGCTGCGACTTAAAAACGTAGCAATTAAAAAACAAAGAAAAAACATGCTAATTAAAGCACGCTGGATGGGATGTGCAGTTTATGGTACTTGACACCACATGATATCTTGCCGCAGGATACATTTTACTGGGTGGGCTTTACTGGATGGATCTGCTGCCAATTGAGATGTTTCTTAAAATGACAAAGATTTTTTTAATTTGTAATATGTGTTCACTACAAGTCTGTCATTATATATTTTGCTGGTGGATTGTGAGATGGTTAAACCCACAGGAGAGAGATCTCAAATGCAACTTACTATAACTAAATTAAATCACTTGGACAGCATAGTGATCTCTGAGTACTAAATCCCTCTTGCAAACAATAACTAATTTTTAACTTTCTAAAATGGCACTTCTGGGTCTCTGTAAATATCCCGTAGAAGGAGTGCCCAAGGGGGGGCTGGGCCTGGACAGCATGGCGGCTGGACGTGCCTCATGAGAGCTCTGAGCTCAAACCCTGTAATTCAGCCTGATTATAGCTACCCAGCCAGCCAAAAAAGCCACAAATCGGGACCTACCTGCTTCTGGGGCCAGCCGAGGATCCCGGGTTTACTGCCTGCAGGTGCACGGCACATCCGACGGAGCTGGTGGGAGTGAGGCCTAGCAAGGTCACCGGACGGTTGGAGCGGCCGATCCCCCGCTCTGAGAGACACTGTGCCCTCCCAAGTTTGCCTCTCATCCCGGTCCACCCTGGCTCGTGTCCCACACAACAGAGTCTCTCACCGACCTTCCCCACTAATCTACAGCCCAGCAGATGCACATAAAATGGCGGCTCGGAACAAACAGCGGGAACCAGACACCCAGCGCCCTGAGACGGCACCTCTCACTCCCGAGCAGATAACGCAGAGGAGACTGGATGAGATCTTTGACCGCTTCTGGGCCGCGCTGGCCGCACGCCAAACTGCTGCAGCTCCCCAACGCCGAGAGGACAACAAGGAGGTTGAAAGCCAGGCGGTGAGTGGACCCCCTCTGATCACCCATGCCTCTCCAGCATACAAACCTCCTGGCAGGAGATCACCCAGGCCGAGGGCCACCAGGGGCAGAGCCCCAAGGCATCACGCACACCGGCGGAGGATCGCCTGCAATCAGCGGCAGTTTACCACCGAGACTCCCCGCTTGCCCCTAGCGAGGAAGGGCCGGAACCCCCAAAACCCCCATGTCTGTGGTGAGAGGAAGCAGACCAGCAAGCCGGCCTGGGGCGGGAGGGATACCCAACGGAACCACCAGAGTGCTGCAGCCTCCCTAGCCCTCAACACACAGGACTTTCGATTCCCATCTGCGGGCATAGGTTGAACACAATCTCGCTGAGTACAGCCGTACCATAAGGGGTCAAACTTTAAGCGCTAACTGTCACTGACGGGACTTCCACACCTTACCCACTGATGCCAGCCTAACTGGGCCCCTTATACGCATGCAAAAAGCGGCTGCCTGATACGTTCTCCTTGTTTAGCACTCGCTCTGCTTTTTAGGTCCTAACGTTAACCAGATCTCTGCCTTGTATACTAGAATGATAGAGATAAAGAGCCAGCGGTTCTTACCTGCTTTGATTATACCCATGCCACAGTCACTAACCTGTATACCCCTATGTACACCGTTGTGGTGTTTAACGCTGTTATGCCTACAAACCACGACAAGAACCAGTACAATAGACGCCATTTCTCAGCTGGTATTTAGCTTGTATTATAAATCGGATGCAAATGCTTAAATTAACCACTCGTGGAACTACGCTTGAAATATCATAACCTTTAGTTTAAATCGTATTTCTTATCTTGACATAACTGTTCCGGCTCTAGCCTGATATTAATATAAAAATGTGCTGTCAAATCGCATGCCATGTTAAACCTACTGTTCTTAATCGGCTTGCTAATGCTGTTGTGGCATCGCAAGACAAAATGTTAAATGTCTTTACATGCACAAGAAAAATAAAGAATTTAAAAAAAAAAAAGGAGTGCCCAAAGGGTAGATCCCCAGATGGTTTACAACTACAGTTTCGATGATGCTTTGTCATACTAAAGGCATGTAAAGCATCATGGGAGTTATAGTTCAACAACATCTGGGGAACTACCTTTTGGGCACTCCTGTCCTTTAGGATCTTTAATTTCAACATAAATGTCCTATAAAAAAGATCAATACATTACCTTAGTGGAATATATATTTTCTATTAAATATACTAGTGATTGCAGTTATATAGTTTACACTTTTTGTATAGCACTAGTGCCATAGTCTATTGTGTTAAACACTTTGTTTATACTGTACTAGTCCCACCTCCCTGTATGTAACATGCACATCCTTTCAAAACACGTCCTGTAAAAAGAGATCTAATGATTAAACTTCCTTTATTGCACAGTCTGTTTAATTAAGAATTTCTTACCTCCTGCTCCTAGACCAGACTTCCCCAAACTCCAGCCCTCCAGATGTTGCTGAACTACAACTCCCATGTTTCTTAGCCTATTCTTATCTATTTAATTCATAGAATCATGGGAGTTGTAGTTCAGCAACATCTAGAGGTCTGGAGTTTGATGAAACCAGTCCTAGACCTTGCAGTAGTCTCCTGTGTGTGATTAAAGTTCAATTTACAGATCAGGAGATAATAATGTCTAAAGAAAGTTAGCATCTGGTTGAAAATGAAACATTTTTTTATGCACAGCCAGTGGAGGCGTGGCTAGGTCTGCAGAAACAGAAACAAAAGGGATTTAACTCGTAAATGGCAGAGAATTGAGCAGTGAGACTGCAGGGGCATGATCTATACACCAAAACTGCTTCATTAAGCTAACATTATTTTGGCGCCTTTAGTCTCCCTTTAAGCTGCACTCTGGATGAATCAAGACATTCTTTAACTACAATCGGGTTCCTGTACAAGTTTGCTAATTAGTGGAGGTTAATTAAAGTTCAGGACCACGCTACTTTTCTGAATTCCAAACTCCAATGAGTTTGTACAATCGTTTGGATGAAGGATGTGGTCCCTTCGTGCTAGCCTATGCTGTTAATTTTGTACAAAGACAATACTCTCGTTAATAATTAAACTGCAAGCAAATGTTTTCTAAATCGCTTTCAAACTCGATTTCTTTACTTTCTTTCAACTTGTCTTTTTTCACTTAATGCCATCTTCTCCCACTGTCCTACTCGCCTTCTTCTCTTTCTCTATTCATTCCTTTCTGTGACTGTATTCCTTTTATTCTTTCACTTTCTGTCTATACTACTCAATGTCCCTTCCTCTCTCCAATAGCTCATCTGTCTTCATCCAGTTTTTGTTTGTACCTACCCTTCAGCAACCTCTGTCCATCTCCCTTTCTATTGATTTCTGTCTCTATCATCTATCCTTATGTGGGTCTGTATGCCCTTCTTCCTATAAAATCTCTTCCTTTTTCTTTCTGCCTCTCTATAGATCTGTTTTTCTGCAACTTTTTCTCTTGTATTATCACTTTATTTTTCTATCTCCTCTTGTGCCGCAAGTAGCGAAGGAGTTGCTGTAATGCTGTGCGTTCATCATATAGAAACTGGCTGGTCTGTGTTTTAACATTTGGATAATTCTGAGGGTGGGGATAGGTTTTAAACAACAGTTCTTTTATCAAGGGTCAGAAAGTGCTGCCCGGTTAAATATTTCCTAAACCATCATGGTGGTGAATGAAAGTCCCTGACAAATGGGGCCGTGTGCGAAATGTGACATATTCGCAGAGTTTCAATAAAACAGGTCCCTTTCCAGACTTTGCGGCTGTGCCTGCCAGCTTCTCATAAGCCTCTGTTATTCTAAAGAACCAGAGCATAACCAGGTAATGACTGCTTGCCCCCCCCCCCCCCCCTCATTGTTAACCCATTTATTGCTGGAAGGAAAAATATTTAACATGCCTGGTACAAATGTATATGTAGGGATAAAAAGCTTTAAAAAAATGTTCTGGTCCTGTCTGTTGGGAGTTTTTGTTTTTAAGAAAAGAAAAACGAGTTGCACACTGCTTGTTTTTAGAGCTGCTAAAGGCACATCTCTTTAAACTGCTTTAAAAATAAACATAGTGTTAATATTAGGAAATGTGTTGGTGTCTGATATAATCAGAACCTGAAGAAAGGCTTGGGACATTTAAGGAAGGGTGGTTGGCCTCTATTTTCACAGGAGTTGAGAATAAAATAAATAAAATTACCTATACAATATGCTTTTATAAGCACGTTTGAGAGGACATCTTACATTCCAACATTAAAGGGCTACTGTAACCACCATGGCCACTTCAGTGATTTGAAGTTGTCATGGTGGTAGGAGTATGTATATGCAGTGAAAGCACTGCACATACTGTGTTATTTTTTAATCGGTGCTGTGGGCTAGTTGCACCCCGGCACATGTGACTTAGACAGCTCAGAGCTCCTCTGTTTCGGGCTACCTAATGTCAATTCTGTGCATATATCGCTTCTGTCAATAGCGCGCACAGCAGGCAGGCTGCCAACAGACCTAAAAATCTTCCCATAGCAGGCACAGCGGGGAATATGATACCGGGTTTGGTAGTAGTGTGGCTGTGCTGGTAAACCCGAGTGTATATGTGCAGAAATAGTGCCAGAAGTGACTCACCATTTTGGGGTAGGAAGAAGTAGCATTGGAATAGAGTGCCCGGGACTAAGTGACTTCCTGACATCACTTAGGGCAGTGATGGCTAATATAGACGCACAAGATTCTAAATTCCATTTCCCATGATCCCATGATGCCAGCTAATGCAAAGACAAAGCATCATCAAACTAAATTTCCCATGAGACCTTGTCATCCTAACATTTGGAAAATGTCGTTTACAAACTTCTCGAGTACAAAGGTGCTGTAGCCATGCTACTTCACAGTATGTTACTGCATGCCAGCGTGTCATAGTATACAACATGACATCATTCTTGTTATCTAGACGGAGTGACATCACAAAGGTTAGTCACTGTTAACCATCGTAAGAAAGGAACCATTTCACATTTCTTAGTCACGTGGTCTATGTGGAATTAAATAGGGACAAACTACTTATTTCACGTATTCTATTACAAAATAACCTTAAATCCAATGTGAGTTGCCAACACAATATTTATTCCTGTGTTTATTATTTAGTTCAGTCTTTTATTGGTCTTCATGTTGGGAGGACAACTTTTCCTCTGTAGTAGGGGACGCATATTTGTAAAAAATAAATAAAAAATTTCAGGTAATTGCAAGAAAACACAGAATCCAGTTAACCTTATTAAAGGGACACTAAAGTCACCAAGTAACTTTTAAAACACCCTTCTGTTTGGGCAAACCGCTTCTAATCTCAGGCAAGCCTTGTTTGTGTTGGTAACCAAGTCCTTATTTTTATTTATTCTATAGAACATGCCTGGTTTTACCCAACTTTTGAAAGTCATTATTCACATTTCCTGTCGGAGGGATCACATTTAGACATGATTTATGGGGCATTGCCGAGAGTGGTGTTTTACTCTGCTCCCTTGTTGATACAATTACCGCGTTGTAATTAAACTCCAACAAAAATAATATTTTCGGTTTTGACGTTAATTATGGAGTGTCCTGGTTAGTTTCACTCTGTCCCCTGAGTTAACTTTGCCCTGCACCGAAATATTTATGGAAACTGCCTAATCACGTCACGGTTTTCTAAGACTAAATCAGATTAGCCTTAAGGTTGCAGTAAAAATAAATAACTATTCATTTAGAGTGTGTTCTCTATTAATCTTCTAAGTGCCATATGGGTGAGAAACATATTAAAAACCAATGGTTGTGAGGGAGCAACTTGTTAATTTGTTTAATAGATTAATACAGCCTGTTTAACATATGCCAGAGCTTTGGGCACATCTGGTATGCAAATAATTACAATTGTTGGTCCTGACAAAGGGGCAAAGAGGGAAATTACAGTTTATTTAGCGTCCCTTCTATTTTCAGTGTTATAGCAGAAAATGAAATGAAATGATAATTATTTTGACTTGATTTACTAGTTGCAATGGTGGAATTTCAATACCGCCAATTTCTCCAGTGGTGTCCGCCATTTTTTTAACTATGGATGCATGCCTCGGGGTTCAGAGATTTATTAGGTAACCTGCTGTAAGGACTATTGGGGATTTGGGTATGCTGCTTCACACAATAGTAAACTATTTAATGTAACCGTAGTAACACTAGTAATAGTATAAAATATGTCAAATTAAAATTAAAGGAATACTGTACAAACCTGTATTCCTAAAACTGTAGTGTCCCATATTTTGTAGGTCCACTCCTCATTCTCGGTGGTTGATTAAAGGGCTTAAAAAAAGTTTTTTGTCTTTTATTAAACTTTTCTCTTGGTGCCGGCCAGGTCACCTCCTCCCATGACGTCACGGCAACGGTAACCTAATGCGCATGTGCGGCACTGGCCTTGTGTGCAATAAGCCTTCCCCAAAGAATTGACTCAATGCTTTCCTTTAAAGGGACACTATAGTCACCTGAACAACTTTAGCTTAATGAAGCAGTTTTGGTGTATAGAACATGCCCCTGCAGCCTCACTGCTCAATCCTCTGCCATTTAGGAGTTAAATTCCTTTTTTTAATGAACCCTAGTCACACCTCCCTGCATGTGACTTGCACAGCCTTCCATAAACACTTCCTGTAAAGAGAGCCCTATTTAGGCTTTCTTTATTGCAAGTTCTGTTTAAGATTTTCTTATCCCCTGCTATGTTAATAGCTTGCTAGACCCCGCAAGAGCCTCCTGTATGTGATTAAAGTTTAATTTAGAGATTGAGATACAATTATTTAAGGTAAATTACATCTGTTTGAAAGTGAAACCAGTTTTTTTTTTCATGCAGGCTCTGTCAATCATAGCCAGGGGAGGTGTGGCTAGGGCTGCATAAACAGAAACAAAGTGATTTAACTCCTAAATGACAGTGAATTGGGCAGTTAAATTGCAGGGGAATGGTCTATACCAGGGATAGGCAACCTTCGTCTCTCCAGATGTTGTGGACTACATCCCCCATAATGCTCTTACACACATAATGCTGGCAAAGCATCATGGGAGGTGTAGTCCAAAACATCTGGAGAGACGAAGGTTGCCTATCCCTGGTCTATACACTAAAACTGCTTTATTTAGCTAAAGTAATTTAGGTGACTATAGTGTTCCTTTAAGAGAATTTGAAGATGTTGAACACCTTCATGCAAAGTGTGAGGACATCCAGCATCAGACAGTGGAGTAAAACTCTGTTAGGGACCCAGAAGCGCCTCTAGTGGCTGTGTGAAAGACAGCCACTAGAGGTGCAGTTAACCCAGCAATGCAATCAATGCAGTTTCTTAGAAACCGTAATGCCTTACATTGCAGGGTTAAACAGACAGGGGTACTGCACTGCCACAAAGTGGTCTATGTGCCTATAGTGTCCATTTAAAAAAGGGACTAGAGTGTGGAGGGATAGTGTGTTGGCTTGGTCTGAAATTGAGCTACTTGTTGTTGCCCCTTTAGCCAAATGTAGCCAAGCCCTCTCCTGTCTGCTCTGCCCCTTAACATGAGTTATCACTGCAAGATACATTGTCTAAAAACACAATAAGGTTCCTGATTAAATCTAACATTACAGAATGGATGATAAGAATGTAGATTGTGCATGACTGCTTAAACGGAAAACAAAGAAGATAAGAAAATGATTTGTGTACAAATATATAAGATAAAAAAGGGTCTTAATTGTGTTTCATTCTTACATTTTGAGATGAATACGTTCACTTTAGTTTGAATATAAAGAATTGTATTTCAATAAAAAGGAAGCTCATAGATATTAGAGGACCTGTATTAATATGCGCTAAAAACGATAGCATTACGAAATAAGTTCCCCATTGAATTGCATGTAACTTTGGGAAACACATGTACCGCGTGTTTGCTAAGAAAAACGTATGTGCTTGTGCCTCGGCGGTGGAGAGCTAAGTGGAGGATTAGCATAATACACATCTACTTGGTGTGAGAGATTTTCCAATCTGACTATATTGACCTATACACTTTCAATCACCTTGGAAATTTCCTCCGATTTCCATTTTATCAATAAACCTGAGTGTTTGTGTGTCTCTCTGTAACCATAGTTGGATATACCAGATATCCTTGTGCGTATAAGTACTCAAATGCCTCCCAGTGTTGTCCTGGCCAATTATGTTGGCATCCATTCTTTTAAAACACCTACACCATGCAGTTTTCACAGGTTCTCAATTTGCACAATGGTATGGAAGTGGGGATGGGGCAATAATAGGCTGTGCCAGTGATATTGCCTTTATCACAGACAATGCCTAAAGAGACAAACCCACCAAAAATATGATGCATTCAGTCAACCCTTCTCATGGCTGCTCAAGTGCAGAGCGTTTTTAAAGGGCTGAATGGTCTGCAGTCTGTGCAGTGTGAGCAGCCTGGATGTTTTATGGAGGCTTGGTTTCTTGTGTCCCAAGACATGGGACAGAACCCCGAATTCTAGCCTGTCCTATTGAACCCAGGACTGCTGGGAAGTATGCAAAAATAAACATTGTATTTCCAGTGATCTAATCAAGCACATGTCATAAGCCTGTCATAAATCACAGTGGTCAGAAAATTTCTGAAAATTGACTTTGGAATACCCATAGGGATGATTCGTTTTCAACAGTTTGCCAAATCAATATGAGCATTGATTCATTCATGAACTAATATCCCTGAATAGGTTCCTTATAAACGAGACAAGCAAAAAGAAAACCTTTGCTGAAGTGCTATGAACCTATCTTTCTACATATGTGTAAAATGCAAGCATGCCCTTGAATATCTAACGCAAACACCTCATTGTATTGTAATGGAATTATTATAGGTATTAATTACGGCGCGGAAATGAATGGCTACGTGTTATGTGCTGCATAAATGTTCAGGATGTGAACATTTTCAAGAGGGGAAAAAAACCAAATCTATATTTAATTTGTGGTCAGTGGCCTCAGTAAGGAGAGGCTGTGGCTGAAAAGTAGCGTTATAGAATTTTCAATTATTTTGTTCTCTTCACTCGCTATTTAAAGGTATTTAAGAAATTTGTGTCATTCTTTGCAAAAAAGAAGACACATTCTAAGGTCTAAGTGAACAGGAAATACAAGTCAAGTGTGGTTTGGCTATGCTATTAGTCAGAACTGGGGGCAGTGACACACAGCCACAGAGGGCCACTAAATGTACAATTCACTTGACTGACCCTGCTCAGGTACAACAGAGTCACGAATTAGTATCCCTTTACCGTAACATTTCACTTACATATCATAGTATCCTGAAATTATTACGTGTATAATATTGACTTCCACCTGCTCACATGATTTTGCAACAAAAATAATAATTCCGTTCCACCATTAATGTGTTATAAAAAAAAAATTATCACTGAAATCAAGATACTATGTATTAGGCCTCTTGCAGGATGATTCATTTCCTCAGAAGGCATAAACACAGCGTTCTCACCTCTGCAGCAACCGCCATTTGCACCCACGCCACATCTTCTCACATCATGCTAAGTCATGCCAAGGGACAGAGATGGCTATCTTTGCCACTTGTGATATTTGTGAGGTACACATTTGCCATGAAGGAAATCAGTCATTGTATTTTATTATTTTAAATAAAAGACCACATGTCTTATAGTCTCTTGCTTTCTTATAAGTAAAAAAACATGTTTTATTGTCTCTCCTGGCTTACCTGTACACTATGGGGGGGTGCCATCTTTAAAACCTCTTTGGTCAGAAGCGGTTAAAGTTTGCCGCCCCCACACAGCACGTATATACACTAAACAAAATTATAAACGCAACACTTTTGTTTTTGCCCCCATTTTTCATGAGCTGAACTCAAAGAGGGGAAAAAAAACAAATCTATATTTAATTTGTGGTCAGTGGCCTCAGTAAGGAGAGGCCGTGGCTGTGGCTTTTGTACACAAAAGGCCTATTTCTCTCAAATGTTGTTCACAAATCTGTTTAAATCTGTGTTAGTGAGCACTTTTACTTTGCCGAGATAATCCTTCCACCTCACAGGTGTGGCATATCAAGATGCTGATTAGACAGCATGATTATTGCACATGCAGAACTAAAAAAATAACAATATTTCTTAATTTCTCTCATTTTTTAAAATATTTTAATCATATTAAATTAAGTTTCATAGCTAAATATTTGATGTTAAATGAAAGCCCTGTTTCTCCTGAATAAAATTATATATAAGTGTAGGTGCACTTAATATGAAAGAGGTGAATTATGGTTGAACAGACATATAGTAAAATTCCAAGTTTTGTTTACGTTCACGTTATATTTTGAGCAAAATGTGTACCTTTGGGTCAGTCCTTAACCCCTTAAGGACCAAACTTCTGGAATAAAAGGGAATCATGACATGTCACACATGTCATGTGTCCTTAAGGGGTTAAGGGGTTAAACCCTTTCTACCTGAATCCAGTGTTTTTTTTTTATATTTCACGTCCATAGAGATCCAAACAGGTGCAGATATCATATCTTAACCATTTGCTGCTTTGGATCCTGTTTTACTTTAGCAGTTCTCACCACTATCTCCAAAGTCACACGACCTGACCCTAGCCTAGTGACGTGTCTCTCGTGGTGACAGGTAAACGTTCCCACAACCGGCCGTGTGAACGCACACTCACCACAAAAAAAAATCATATCCCATCAAAGCTCTTGAGAGGACAGTTGGCTTTGCTCCAGCCTATGGGACAAATCAGATGTATGGCTCACAATGATGACAATGGTGAGAACCAGGTCCATGTGTTATCTGGCTGACACACACAAACCTCCACCAAATGAAATATGACTTGGGAAACGGGCTTTGTGTACAAGGGTCTTAGCTCCGTATTACAAGGTGGGGCAGAATGTGGCTGCGGTTAGGAGCTGCTTTAAATCACTCTGCACCTTTACCTGTCGCAGGTGAGAGAGACGAGACCGCGTTTCCTGTTCGACCCTCTCTGGTTTTCATTCACAAATTGTTTATTAGCTTTCGTTTATTAACCACACAATGCTAATCTCTGCTAGGCTCGTCTGTTAACTCTGTAGCTCCCAGTTCTGCCCCTCCTTATACAAATATGTTTACTAGCTGACAAGAGCTAAGTAGCAGAACGTAGAGGGATGTCTTTTCTAGTGGATTATTCTTCATGGTGGCTTTTAATTGACTTCTTAAGTTATAAACCTGTTAATAGTGGTGCTCACGTTTCGGCATTGTCCGTCAATCTTTCACCTCCTGCAGTGAGTGATTGGTCACGCCAGGTGTGAGGTCCCCATAATACGGTTATCTTCAAGGCCGCAAGCACCCCTTCACACAATGTCACACATGCAGAAAGTACCCCATCATTTTACCATTCACATCATTGTGCCCTGACTTCCATCAGCATCTCGTTTTTTATTTCACCTACTACTGTTATACCTGCCCGTTGCGCAGTTCTGTTTAAAATGTTAGAGCTTATGCAGAAACTAATTGATGTGTGCCACCTCTGCTCAGAGACGGTGTCGTGTACCAGTTACATTTCTCGGTGGTGCTGTTTGCTCTGAATTCACAAGTCTCTTGTTCTCACAACAGGAACCTTTTCTGTCCACTTTTGTAATGAGGGACATGTTCTAGGGTGCGAACACATATGTACTTAGTGTCAGTGGAAAAGCAAATAAACGTTGGAATCCATGTGTGTTCAGTTATTTGTAAATTCTAAACTGTCAATCTGTCTTCTAGTAAGTGCTAATATATAGAGACTTAATACTTTAGGTTATAACTTAGGTTAAAGCTTTTTTTTTTTGTGAAAGACGTACTCCCTTCTTCACTTTTTTTAATGTTGGTTAAGAAGTTGCAATTATGCAAGAGTTGCAATTAGTTAGAAGAATTTCACATGGCTAACCTGAAATTGATTACCCTCGTTTGGTGAGATATTTACTCCAGCAGAGGTTTTCTGGATGAACTATACTTTATGGGCAATATTCCGTAGTGTTTTTGTCGATCTGGGTATAGCACTCATCCCCTGTTTATTTTTCTTTATTTCTTATCTTCCCCTTTTCTTTCCCTTCTTCCCTAATTGGGATTTTTCTAGCTCACTGTATAGGTAGAATGGGAATCCAGTGAAAGGAAGTAAAAAGTACCATGACAGGTACCTTCTAAACTGATTTCCTTTAATACTGTGGTTATTACACGGTTTCTCCACTCCTTCCACTGGTAGAGAAACAGTATTTTGATAACCTGCTTCATTGATATGAGGAGTTTCAGTCCTTGATTGGCTATGCTGCCTTCCGTTTGGGACTACTGTAATACCTCTAGATTACAAGCTCCTTGGTCGAAAGGACACTACAGTAACCAGAACAACTACAGCTTAATGTAGTTCAGGTGAGTGTAGCCTGCCCCAGGCTATTTAATGCAAACAGAGAAAATCTAGACACCTCTAGATGGTCCCGCCCCACCACACCTCCTTGACTGGGATCATCAGCATTGAGGATATCAGCCAATCCAATGCATTGTGATTGACTGAGATGATCATTTCTGATTATGTCAATCAAGGAGGCAGATCTGGGGGAGGAAGGGGGCAGTGCCTGTGGACACATGCAGTGCTGGAAATAGGGTAAGTTTTCTTATTATTTAAGGGGGGCTGGGGACACTACATGTGTTTTTAACACTGTAGTGTCAGGTATACACATTTGTATTCCTGACATAATACAGGTAGTGTTCCTTTCATTTACCAGACTGTAAATTGTAGAGTGCAAGGTCTACCATTATACTACTGGATTGCAAGCAGTCATATCATATACACAGGTACACCGGATTTATTCAGAAAATACTCTTCTCTTTTACACAATTTCTTGCTGTAGTTCTGAGAACTGACTTATATTATGTAATTTTCTTGGGGGAAAAAATGATTTAAATGTAAAGTCGTCTATATTTACCGATCTCCAATTGTAATATAACCCAGCATTACAAAGGTTCATTGGACTACTTAATTAGCCCAACATGGACACAAACCTTCTTGTTCGGCTATGTTATTTCCCAGACTGTAAACACAGAACTATTGTTGTTTACTTTACTACTGGTGGGGCTGTGTTTGTGGGAGGTCAGCCTACAGCACTTTCCGTCCAGGGTCCACTCACCTGCTGACAGTAATGTCGGGTCTGGCTCTCTCTGATTAGAGTGCTGATTGAGGGGTCCTTGGGGAAAGGGGGAGGAACAGGCAGCTGAAATATGTCACCTTAAGGGACAGGCTCTAATCCCTGCGCTACAGAATCTATTTACACAAATTACATACTGATGTGGAAAGATATGTTTTCAAAGATATTTAAGTAGAAATTATCTAAAAATTGAATCAGTTCTTTAGGGTTTAAACCCTTCCAGTTCCAGCCAGTAATTGCAAGTTTAAAAGGGGTAAAACATTTTTTGCTGTTCACATTTTTCCAGTTTTTATCCATTTGTTCTGCGATTTTGATCAGAATGACCAAAATATATCCCGCAGTACGAAACGTCTGTAAGGTTGATGTCTTCTTTTTGAAAGCAGATCATTGAGGCTCACTCCTGTACGTGAGTTCATTTTCAATGCACCGCACAGGACAAAAGGGGTTAAGCGTGTAGGGACATCATCCGGAAAAAGCTATTTTGTACCATTAATGTTTGGATCTTACGTCTGTTAACAGACGAGGAAGAACATCCTTCCGGAAGACCACGGCACACTCCATCCCCTGACTTGCTGCTCGGATCCTTGGATCCTTTCCAAACACGGAAAAAAACTGTCCAGCCAGCTCTGCCTTTGTTCCTGGTTAAAATGTGAAATGCTTTTCCGGTTGCTCTGCCACCGGCTTACAAAAAGGGGAAAAAATAAATATTATTGTGATGGTTTCCCTGAGTGGAATCCAAATTGGCTGCAATTAGTCGGCAGAATGCAGAGCGATGGCCGTGTTTCTGGTCGGGACAGGACTTTCTAACAGTCTGACTATTCTGTCATGTGCCAGAACACAGAAAAAAATAAAATAAAATAATGCAACAGCTCATGAGGTCATGTGACTCTCTCGCATCTTAGAACGCGCTCGCCAAACTTGGTGTAAACAACAACATATTGCAGAGTATTAACTCTTGCAAGTTTCATATAATAAGAATTCCACTTACAGAATGTTAGGATGGAATCTTTCCAAATATTACTAAATTTACCTATCCAGTGCTAAACATTGTATGTAAAGACAATAGTTCACTTACGTATTTAATGTTTTATAGAGAGCATGTCACCTTTGGAATTTAAAATTCCACTATAGGCACCCAGACCACTTCAGCTTAATGATTAGGATTAACCCTTTCTGCTGTAAACATAGAGGTATTCAGAGAAACTGCTATGTTTACCTATGGGTTAATCCAGCCTCTAGTGGCTGCCTCATTGACAGCCGCTAGAGGCGCTTCCGTGCTTCTCACTGTGATTTTCACAGTGAGAAGACACCAGCGTCCATAGGAAAGCATTGAGAATGCTTTCCTGTGCACTGGCTGAATGCGCGCGCGGCTCATGCCGCGCATGCACATTCAGCCGATGACAGGGAAAGGAGGCGGAGAGTCCCCACCGTGGAGGGAACACAGTGGAGGAGAAAAGGTATGTGTTTAACCCCTTCGTCACCCTAGAGCCCGGCGGGAGGGGGACCCTAAGGGTGGGGGGGACCTAGAGACCCTATAGTGCCAGGAAAACTAGTTTGTTTTCCTGGCACTATAGTGGTCCTTTAAAGCCTCACTCTCCTTAATAGTTCCTTGACCTCAATGAGTTTAAATTTGTATTCCTAATGCTCTAGGTTTCTAGTTTAGGTGATCGTCCCCCGCAAGGTTTAAAAAGTATGTTTACTCACCTTTTTACCATACTGCACTGCTCTCTCCTCGGCTGGTCCCGCCTCCTTGGCTGCGATCATCAATGTTGATGATCTCAGCCAATCAAATGTTTTCGCATAGGAAAACATTTAGAGGCTAGTGCTCATGAGTGACAAAATGCCACTCTGTGCTGATCAGATCGTGTCGTGTTACTATCTGATAGAAATAGCAGAGTTTTATATGTCTCTTTCTGCAGACAGAAAGAGACATATAATTCCATCCACAGGGGATTATTCACTAAAGTGTAATCTCCTGGAAATTCAGCGTGAATTTTACATTTTAGGTCAGTTGTTTTTTTAGTTTAGCTAGTTTTGGCCTAAATCTCAAAATTGACTTTGAATTCTCAACAGTTCATACTTTAGAAGATAACCCTGTCTGTGAAAGACGTGGATTAAAAACAAGATTGTCAGTAGCCAATCAGAGTATGGGATATCTGTTCATATGTTACAAGCAGCTCACATCATCTTCATTTTTCTGCACATTCATTTTAAAATAATAATTAAAAATATTTTTTTTGTGAAACCATATGCACATCAACGACCAACAAAAATGGCAGATCTCCCATATTCCAGCGTTGGTTTCTGAGCCTTTCCAATCGTGATACTTGCAACAAAGTAGTTTTTCAGTATTTAATTAGTGCAAAACAAATGTAATCCCTTATAAATATTGTGTTTTTTTTAACAATTATCCCAAAGTGACAGGCACAGAGCAGCCATCTTGCTTGCCAAGCAGACTTTCAGAATTATGCTAATTTCATATATTAGTCCTTCTAAAATGTTTATTTATTTTCATAATTGATCTTACTGCTCTCACACTTTTAACTTTAGTTTCATTTACTAGTTTACTTCTAAAAAGGTTTACTTCAACATTTGGTAGAACATTAAAATGATCATTCAGTGCCACATTTATTTTTCCATTTCATAACGTGTGTAAATTTTTAATTTCTAATCCAATTTATTGGGGGTGTAAGGTCACTTAAAAGGGGAAGAACTAATTTAAGTTTATAATACAGGAGGTGCTAGATTTTAACTGTAATCCGGAATTTAATGTAATCATTATTAGTATAATGGTGTTGGGCTAACAGCTCTGCAATGATTTTATTTGTGGTAATACTTGACTTTTTTTTCAGATTTTTCTTACAGGGGCACCTGTCTCTGCCTCCAGATTGGCAACCCCTAATTTAGAGGCTGAAAAGTAGTCATTTTGGCAAATTGCCCATCTTAAATATCACCGCAGAAACTCTGTGAGTTTAGTTCAACGAAGCTGATTATGCAACGTTGACAGATTCTGAACGGGGTGACTTGTCCGAACAAGATTCAATTGTTCAGTTGTGGGTCTTCGTCCTGCTGACAGGTAATGTCAGGGCCGACTAATGAAATATATCTGTAATCCCCTATTACTTTGAATATTAACAAGTGCAGAAAACAGACGAGCACTTGTACTGTTGTGTGCAAAGTCCTTCTGTAGCGGCATATTGTCACTCTGCCGAAAGAGACGCCGAGGACAGACAGACGACTGCCGCCATTGAGGTGGAAAGTTACATCATCTAAGGCTAGACGTGATATGAAAAATTGGGCCGGAGAATTTTTAATAAACTGCAGGCATGATGCATATTTTACTAAGCTTGAAGCCAAGTGCCTGGAAGATTTAGACACAGTAAGTCTTTATTCTGCCACCTGGATTAAAAAAAAAAAAACTGCATCGAGGCCTCTCTCGTTTTACGAACAGTAGAACAATTGTTGGATTTTATGTAGCTGAACGGACTGAACAAGTAGCCCTGGTTTCTTAAAAAGAATAAAAAAATAGTAGAGGAATTCCTTGTAACCCTTTTTTCATGCTAGAGTTCAATGTTAGACCTCCCTCATATATTTCCTTTTATCCAGGTTAGTGCTTAAACTGACTTGTCATCGTCCTTCAACTAGATGCTGCGGGATATATTTGCATATTACAAATGCTAATAAAAATAATAGTGTAAAAATAAACCAGGTTAGTCACTAAACTGGGGATTTTTGGGAATTGAATTTCACAGTTTACAGTCATGGGGAAAAGAAAGTAAACTCTCTTTGAATTCTATGGTTATACATATCAGGACATAATAACAATCATCTATCTGTTCTTTAGCAGGTCCTAAAATAAGGTAAATACATCCTCAGTCGAATAACAACACAGGGCATATTACACCGTGCCATGATTCGTTTAACAAAAATAAAACCAAAATTGAGAAGCCAGACCAGGAATTTGCTTACTAAACCATATTAAAACAACATTTAGAGCTCATGATCAAAAATACATTTAAATGAATAGTTAAACATCCCACACTAACTGAACGAGTTAAGACATTAATGGACTGACTAATTAGCTTGTCAGCGTGCCTGACAACGCACCATATTGGTGTAGGCATTGTTTCAGTAATCCTCATTTAAGGCTTTTTTATAGAGTTTGACACCACCCCATGTAAAAGCACTTTATAGGATAATATCTTCCTTGAAAGGCGGTGTAAGGTTGTGGCTGCGTGTGGTTTGTCGTCTGTCAGTGGATTTAAAGTATGAGATATCACAGATACAGAGGTACTTTAGGGATAGGTCATCCCATTATGATCTCACCAAGCCTATCCCTTTAATAGTCATTTTTTATTTTTTTTATTTTTGTAACTCAAAAGAATTTACTCCTAGCTTTGTGACTCATCTAGTGTTTTTAGCTCACACATGTTATTATTATATCTTTTCTATTATACCATAAATATATATATATATATATAAATATATATATATATATATATATATATATATATATATATATTACCCGTTTGTTTGTGTGTTTGGAGTGTTTATTGGACAGAAAATATATTTGGAACATTACCATACAACTGTAAGGAATGATACCGTGTACCAGACCTCGAATGCTGAAAACGGAAATGCTGGCCCAGGAGGAGACATAACTCTGACCCAGGAGAAGGCCGAATACTGTCCAGGGAGGAAAAATGGATGTCTGTCTTAGGGATACTTGAAACGTTACCCTGAGACAACCTAAGCTGACATGGAATGCAACACTGGGGACACCATAATACACTAGGCCACCATACACTAGGCCAACATGAAATGTAATTCTGTGCTGACATACAATGTTAATCTAGATCAGAGATCAGCAGCCTATGACAAGCAAGATGTGAGGCTCTGAGGACCTTCCGCTAGCTGGCTTGACAGAGGTCCCTGTATGACTTCTTCAGATATCTGCTATGCCTGATTGCAGCAGGTGGTGAGGGACAGCCCTCCATTCACTGATGGTAGCACTGGGAGGCACTGATCTCCTCCCAGCACTTATAAAAGAGAAAATCTGTGGGAATAAAGTATCCTCTGTAGCACCTGCCCTTGCCCTGAACCTGGCCAACCAGGACCCCACTGGACCTCAGGGAAACCACCTGCTGCTTCCTGCATGGAAGCCTTCTGTTGCTAAATGATTTACAAAAAGCATTGGGGATAAATATAACAGCATTGTGAATGTGTGAGTGTAGTATTGTGTGTGTCTGTCAGTTTGTGTCTAGCTGTGTGATTGTGTGATTGTGTGTGTGTGTGTGTGTAGCATGGTGTGTAAGTCTAGCAATGTATGCGGCAATGTATAGTTGTGGCATTGCAAGGGTACCACAAATAGTACAATACCACGAACTGCTCACGTGTATACACATTATAACACAGCGCACATACACACCATTTCAATCCTACAAAACAGCTACAGCACCCATGCATAACACAAGCGAAATACAGCAATGTACACATCAGTTAATTAAAAAACAAAATAGGGCCAACGCGCCAAGGGACATCAAAGTCTTGTTTTGGCACAGTGCTCTTTGAAGGTTACTTAAACCTGCCCTAAATTACAAACTAGTTTGGCAGGGCTTGCTTGTTTCTGTCAACTTAATTTTGTCTTGTCATTTATTACTAGTTCACTTTACAAGAGTGCCTGCCCGCAATAGGGTCTATAATGCCATTGGCATTTTTCCTGGTAATGAGGCAAATTAATTTGCAATGGTTTGCATTTTACTTGGCTACCGTCAGACACCATGTTTTCTGTAATGTCGTTTATTCATTAGCTGAGAAAGTCAGCTGAGCTGGCTAATGAAGTTACACCTCCGGCAGCAACATTAATTATTTCCTTCTGGAATACTACATATGCAGATTCCTTGCACCATCACCACTGACGTGATTATGGTGCTTGGAATATCCTTTGATCCCTTTAAAGCGTCCACTAGAGTTTCACCTGGCCTGGAAAATGTGAGCCTATGAATAGGGTCAAATAATCTAAATATCCATAAATTTGTGTTTATCGAGGACTGAAATGGTCACTCCACGCACCATGACCACTTCAGTGATTTGAGGTGGTTATGGTGCCTGAAGTCTTGAAATGCTGCACATACAAAGCTTAACCCCTTTGCTTCTGAAGGTGTAAAACCATCTCTGTCAGCATTATGGAGATGTAATCAGAAAGCTCATAACAAGAGTCCAAGGCTGGCTAATGGGAATTCTGTGCAAATTGTCATGCACAGTATTCTGTTCAGTGGCTGACAGCAGTCAGCTGTTACTTTCAACCAATGAATGGCAACAGGATCGGGTTCGAAGTTCTGCAGCTTTGCAGAAGCCAAAAGCCCGTTAGCAAAGGAGCAAGGAGCCTTGTGATGAGTCAGTAAGTGGGCAAACCATTGCAGAACCAGACCTGGGTACTCCTGGCATCATAATCACTAGAGCGAACCGTGATACTTATGATACTTGGGTTAACCCTTTAAATCAGATAAATGGTTTGGCTAAATCTGCATTCAAAAAGGAATTGCTCCTAAATAATAGTAGGAGGGTCTGTTATAGTACTTTTTTTAATTTGTAAAATGCTATAGAATATACCGCCAGTATTTGTAAAAACCACATGATATATTTTTTAAACATTTACCATCTTTTATTTCTTTTAACATTTCTCAGAAAGGTATCCCAAACAAAGCATCGTACTACAAATGTAATGTAAACAAAAATACAAAGATGAAAATCACCCAAAAGACTAACCCGTTAGAACATTATCTTCCATGTTATAATACATTCCATTAATTCAAAGCAATTCTATATGTGTCTATTTACATCGCCAGTAAATTACTCGTATAAAATAACATAGACAACAAGCTTTATGTGATATTTTAAATGTTCAATTATCGGAAAAAAATAACTATTTTTAATACAAATAAAAGGAAAAAAAGTAAAAAAAATACAAGGATAGGACTTTTACATCTGTTCCCCAAATTTCCGATGGTATATAAACCAGAATTTGAACCTTTGATTATGTATAATGCTTTTAGCAAACCTCTGGAAAATGATTTAACAAGAATTTGGGGACAGTACCCAAAGACTTATTCTATTGTAACCACTACAATAAAATGTAGTGTTTACGATACTTAGCGTGTCTGTTTGAAACTTCTCAAATTTTTCCATACTCTTGCATTATGTATGCCGACGGTTTTCTATTGATATAGAAGTTTAGGGCGAGGAGTTTTTTTCTTGTTATGGATTTTTAAATATGCTGTTGGGTTTGTATAATATATAACACATGTAGAGAAGTTAAGCAGAGCATAGATTTCTGAATATATGTGAAGAAGTAAATAACTACATGATCAGGTACTGATTGGGTCATTGTTTTTTTGCATATTGTTAATATTTAAACAAATTAATCTCCATAAGTCACGTTATAGCATATTAAGGTAGTGTAAAGTTATTGGATCGGAGTATATAATCTTACGAGAGTGTATATAACCTTATGAGAGTGTACATAATGTAACGAGAGAGTATATAGTCTTACGAGACTGTATATAACCTTACGAGACTAGAATATTTACACTCCTGTAAGGTTATATACAAAGTGTATATAGATTGTACATAGCCTTATGAGAGTGTATATAATCTTACGAGAGTGTACATAATGTAACGACTGTATATAACCTTAAAAGACTGTATATAACCTTACGAGAGTGTATACCATCTTACGAGACCGTATATAATCTTACAAGAGTGTATATAACCTTACGAGAGTGTATATAACCTTTTGAGAGTGTATACCATCTTACGAGAGTGTATATAATCTTACGAGAGTGTACATAATGTAACGACTGTATATAACCTTAAAAGACTGTATATAACCTTACGAGAGTGTATACCATCTTACGAGACCGTATATAATCTTACAAGAGTGTATATAACCTTTTGAGAGTGTATACCATCTTACGAGAGTGTATATACTCTTACGAGAGTTTACATAATGTAACGACTGTATATAACCTTAAAAGACTGTATATAACCTTACGAGAGTGTATACCATCTTACGAGACCGTATATAATCTTACAAGAGTGTATATAACCTTACGAGAGTGTATATAACCTTTTGAGAGTGTATACCATCTTACGAGAGTGTATATAATCTTACGAGAGTGTACATAATGTAACGACTGTATATAACCTTAAAAGACTGTATATAACCTTACGAGAGTGTATACCATCTTCCGAGACCATATATAATCTTACAAGAGTGTATATAACCTTACGAGAGTGTATATAACCTTTTGAGAGTGTATACCATCTTACGAGAGTGTATATAATCTTACGAGAGTGTATATAACCTTACAAGAGTGTATGTAACCTTACAAGAGTGTATATAGGCTTACGAGAGTGTATGTAACCTACATGAGTGTATGCTGCTGATCGATCTACTATTATATTATTGCATGTATGGATTCTTGGTACTGGCCACATTACATGGCTTTAATATAAACTCCTTGGTACTATTATATTACAGTATTGGAAAACAAACATCTTGAAATAGGATATATAAATATATTATTAGATTGTAAGTGTCTTGGGTCGTAGTGTATTATCATTTTACCAGATTGTAACGTCTTTGGATAAGCTATGTCTTCTAGCAGGATCTGGACATGGTATATCATCACAAACCTATTAGTTGGGTGTCTCCGTTACTCAGTTAAACTAAGCTAACTTTGCATTTTATCAATTGACTGTAAGTTTTAGGACCAAAGAATACCATGCGGCCCACGTTGATCATTCAAATGTCTGATTAAAGATTAAACACAGATTTGGGGTTCTGTATGGCGTTGGTCTGTGCTCATTTTAATAATACATCCCTTTTCTGCAAGCTACTACTAACCTTCTTATCCCTTCCAGTAAGCCTGAGTCGCTCCATTACGTGACTAAATAACCTGTTCAATGGTTTATAACACTTTCAAAATATATTTCAGTTAATGAAGTCTAGATTAAGATTTGTTTTAGAGAACAAATTAGAACATTGATGTATTCAGAGTGAATCACTCAAACTGCATTGTATTCTGAAAACTGGATAAAAATCAGACTTTGCAGCCGAAATTGTGCAATAGTTCTGTCTTCAAAGAGATCGAAGTGAAATATTCTCTTTCCCCTCCTATCGGATACCGCATGTGTCTGCGCCAAGATGCATTGAATTACTGACTTGGCCACTCTATTGAATGTTTTTTTAAATTGCAGGTTTCAAATGTAAATCCAAAAAAATCATTAGCTGTGTTCTGACTATATCTATGTTTTCTGCAAAGGATGTTGGTAGATGGAGGGACCTACTTTGCAAACGTATTTGTTTATCTATTTTTCTGTGTGAGCAAATATTCTCATTCTCTATTCTGTGTTTTAGTAGACCAGTTCTGAACACATACTTATGTGTATATGGATGGAACGACAGAGCTTATTTAGTAAAGATGGAGTCATCGAGACTCCATCTGGATGACTCCACCATATCAGCCCCTATGACAAATTGTTACTTGTATCCTAGTTTTTGCATTACAGTTTTCAGTTCACCACAAATCATTGTTGTTATTATCTTTTTCAAATCATCTTTGAGTGGACTCATCAGTAGCGGAACATTGGCCCGGGACAAAATAGAACGTTGGGACAGAACAGTATGTTGTCCCAGGAAAGAACGCTGGGATGGGACAGAATCATGACACGGAACGGAATGTTGGCTTGGGACTTGACAGAACATTGTCCCGGGATTGAATGGGACAGAACAGTTTGTTGGCCAAGGACTGAATGTTGGCCCAGCCTGGGATGAAACATTAATTTGAGAGAACATGTTCAGTGGCAGAAAATGGCAACATTTAGAATGATGATTGACAGGGAGCAAAGATGTAGGTGCACAGCTACACGATAGAGGAAAATATAACTATTAAGTTAATTAAGTTTACTTCCAGATTTGGAAAAAAGCTCCAGGTATCAATCAACTAATCAGAATTCTCTGGTATTGTAATCATTCACCTGCTACGTTGCTTGAGATCACAATGAATGATTGCCTATTACATCATGTGAGGTCGCAGTGCATCTTCACCTGGTATATGATATGAGGTCACAAGACAATAAATTATTTGCATCATCACAAATTCATGATTAATATTTGCATGATAAATCTCACGAGGTCTCAATGAATGATCACCTGCAACATCAGGGCTCACAAATTCGACTTCCATGCTAGAGTAGAATAGACCAGCCTAATGAGCTCCAATATGGTTTGTAAGTAGATTTACAGCCGAGTTACAGCCACTACCGCTTACAGAGATTGAGGCGCTTGCTTGGTAGACTAGCAACTGGCTTCCAAGCATAGAACTTGCAGAGCACATCCTGGTTGAGTTTTTATGAGATCATGTGATGTAGCATGGGATAACATACCTATACTTTACATGTGTGGATACTCTGGAAGCCAAAACTCCAGTCAAAAGGCTGTTTACCGATATGCTGCACCACCAATTATTTTATTGGACCACACCACAGTCTGCCTATCAGAGGAAAGGTTTATTGGACAATAACTAAGTTCCTGAATTTTCTTTTTTCACCTAATTCTATGCAGATCCCCCGAGTCTGCCTTCCATATGAATCATTCTTTCAACTCTTTTCTTCATACCGGGATTTCCGATCACATCACATCAAATCCTTCTCTGACTGCCAAATCCTCCATCCCTCTCTTCACGAGGCTTGCTTTGGTAATGAGGGAAAGCTATATACCTTCTGAACTATTGAACTTGTGCAGTCAGCAGTAAATTGTGCAAGTGAGCTGTGTAGCTGGTGCCAAATGGGGTCTCTAATGGAAAGCAGCAAAATTCAAAGTTTGCTAGAAATGCTTAACCAATGTAAATATTATACCTTGTAAAGTGGTACCGAGTATGTATTTAAAACCCTACTTAATGGGACAGAACGTTAACGCTGCTCACTTTTGGAACTGCAAGTGTTAAACTGCAAGACTTTAATTTGGAAAAAAATACTTTAGAACCGTGATTTTAAGTAACAAGAAAAAAATATCAAACAAAACCTAAACAAACATACCATACGGAGTTGCTGACAACATAAACTACTGTAAGGTTTGCAGACAAGCAATTTTCTTCTAGTGTCCCGACTCAGGCTGGGATGCCCTGACTCAACAATTGCCCTTTCTCGTAATCTGCATGTGTGACTCAGAGGCTGATCTAGAAGACAAACTATGGGTGGAATTACCTGGTTCAATATAAGACCTTAATGTACAGGCTGCAGGGCCTGGTTATCCTTGTTGTGGTGTAATGCTGATGTTCTATCCATGCCTTCCCCTATCGCTCTAATCTGTTTATTTTGTCACAGACCCTCAATGGTTTTTCTTCTCCCTCATTCCTGTAAAGCAGGCTGAAGTAGTTATTGAGCTTGGAGTTTTCATTTAATGTTGGCAATTGACAGGTTTAGAGGATTGGTACTTGCCCTAACGTTGGCACATTAGTTCCATCGGTGGTGCAACATGCACTAACTTTTGGGGATTCGTACAAATAAGTGAGATGACAACTCCGATTATAAACATTGTGTGGGACCTTCTATAGAACAGAAGAGAGAGTATGCCCCGTTAGATAAAGTATTTAGGTACTGTTGGTGGTTCTATAGGGGCATTTTCAAAAGGTTGTTAGTTTTGTATTGTAAATACTTTATATCTGATGTTGTTTTGAGGAGAGTATACTGCAGGTAGCTTCAAGAGGCATCTAAAGCTTTTTCTCGTTGGTAGGTTTAATCCATAAACAAGGATGTGTGCCATTTGGAGATATTATTTGTTCTGATCATCAGCAGAACCTGGTCAGTCACAAGCCGAGAGTTTAAATGAAATGATGTATTTTGGAATTCTAAGCGTGTCTAATGCATCACTCACAGGTCTCCCTCTCGGTGCTTTGTGTAAACAGATGGGGCTATAGGTTCCTTAAGAAAGACAGAGTAGAGGATTTAGACAGTTGCTACTTGATTAGGTGCCTGGAAAAGCTTTCAGAACTACTCAGGTTTGATGTAAAAACTCACTTTAAAGATTTTGTTACTATTTAATTTGGCATTAAATCATTGTCAGGGAGAAAGTCTGTTTCCGGCCATATCTTTGTACAATAAGGTCCCTCTGAGGGAAGCACACGCAACCATAATTACACTGTGAGTGTCTTCCAAATGTCAGAGGGATAAGAGGAGAGGCCTAGTTTGTTATCTGTGGTCTGATCAAAGTAGCCATAAAGTACAGAAGATGGAGTCTGTCAGGAGCCGTGTGGCTTTTGTCAAATAGCGAAGAGATCTGTTTGTAAAATAAACAGGGGCTTCAGATAAAGTGGTAATAGTAAAGACTAACCTTGGGCTCTCCAGCTGTTCTTGACTTGAATATCTGTATTTGGTTTGCACAGCCCAGTGAGAGACATTTCCCACCACATCTGAAATTGAGGTACTCTGACTAGCCTTTGGTCCTCCAGCCCTTCCACACTCCCAGAAGCCTTCTTGTCTCCTTATTTAGTTGCAACTTGCTCTTTTTGTGGTCTTCTTACCTTGTCATTGCACCGAGACCTTTCCTGGGTTCTTTCTGAAGTCTTGTTGAAATCTGCTTGGCTGGGGACCTTACATAGTCTGTATATACAGTGGTGTGTCTCAGCATTGTATGTGAGGGAGACTCTGCATATAGTATGTTTCTGTAACACAACTTCTTTGAACCATCAGACATACATGGCTTGACACTCAGTAAGACCATACAACGCACAATTTATAAACATGAATGATATGTGTATTTTACTGTAATGTGATGCAATCCTTTGGGAGCAGGCACTTTGCTATCACAGGACAATGAGGGACATTTCATTGGTCTCCATGGTGACTGCTACTCTTTTAGAACTTTGGACAATGGTTCAAACTCGTGATCTTACTTTGTGTAACTCAGCAAACAAACATAGGGATTCAGTTACACCATATGGCCACATTTTTCATTAAGCCCACAAAATGTAACAGAACTCAAAACTGTATCTTTGTCTTTTGTGTGCGCTGTTCCCTGGTCTATATTTTCTTTACATCAGCATTACTTCTTAGAAATACATGTTCCGGGTGTGCCCCCAATTCCCTTTTTTTTCTGTGTAGATTTGGAATCCAGACCAGATTCCTATTGGGCTAAGCACCCCACCCATCCACTATAGGTGTCCATTTCGGCATGGAAGGCATACATTTTGGAGAGTATCTGGAAGCTGTTTAAACAGTAAGAGTTGCAGTGAGCATGTTAATCTACCGTGTTAAAATGAGTGTAGGACCCACCAATACTGGGCTACTGTGACGTAGTGTTGGGCTTAACACAATATGGTCATATGGTGGAACTGAAACCCCATATTTGTTTGCTAAAATAGGTGATTTTTAGAAGCCTTATAAAATGTAAAACTGTATTTTTTTTTATTGTGCTGTTCCCCGATGAGTGAAAAGGACTGGCTCATTCTGTCACCTAGTAATTATAATTGCAAAATGCTGCAAAAACTTTTGTCTCTGTATAAATGCTAATAATAACTGCAACTTAGGCCTTCTACTTTAACCCCTTAAGGACTTAGGACGGTTCAGGACAGTCATCGGCATTTTTGCGTTGCCGACCGATGACGGTCCTGAACCGTCCTAACTTTAAGATGTACTTACCCGATTGCCGTCGTTCCCCCGGCGGCGATCGGTGGTGCTCCCGTTGTGGGGAGACTGCCCACAACTGTTGCAGCCCAGACAGTCTCCCCATGGCGAATTAGGACCCCTGGGGCCATGTGATCACTCAACAGGGCGACCACATGGTCACAATAGGTGTCCATGTTTCTGCCTGCAGGGGTACTGTTTGTGCTGACAGGCAGTCTCCCTGCAACTGTAAAATCATAAAAATAAAATAAAATTAATGTTAATAAAAATTTTTTTTTTTATATATGTGTATATATATATGATATATAGACATATATTATATCTATATAATATATGTCTATATATCATATATATAATGTCATGCTAAGTGTATTTTATATTAATATGTACATATATTAATATAAAAATACACTTATAATTAAATTACACACGTATATATATATAATATATATAATAACTATATATATTGTATATATATATATATATTATTATAAAATACAAATAATAAGTAAATTAAATTAAATAAAAATTTTTAAAAATAATAATAAAAATTTGTAAAAAAAAAATATGTATCTATATGAAATTTTATTCTAACTGTATTTTGATATTAAAATATATACATTTATATCAAAATACACTTAGAATGAAATTGTATATATATATATCTATGTATATATAAATAAATAAAAATAATACGAAATATACATTTGTTTAAATACAAAATTACATAAATAATTATATATTTGAAGTCTACGTGTATATTTATATAAATGTGCATATATATTTAAATTCTACGTGCGTATTTATGTAATATTTTTACATAATTAAATAGTTTTAGTAATTGCAATTTGAGGGACCTGCCTGCCAACCCAGGCCGAAATTGCAGAGAATGTAATTTGCTAGCACTGTATTTTACCCTGTAACTTTCTATGACACCCTAAAACCTGTACATGGGGGGTACCGTTTTACTGGGGAGACTTTGCTGAACACAAATATTAGTGATTCCAAACAGTAAAACCTATCACAGCGATGATATTGTCAGTGAAAGTGACTTTTTCAAATTTTTCACACACAAACGGCACTTTTACTGATGATATAATTGTTGTGATACGTTTTCCTGTTTTGAAACACTAATATTTGTGTTCAGCAAAGTCTCCCGAGTTTAACAGTACTTTTGAAAGTTACAGGGTCAAATATATGGGTCAAATATTTTTACATTGAAAATGGCCAGGTTGGTTACGTTGCCTTTGAGAGCGTATGGTAGCCCAGGAATGAGAATTACGCCCATGATGGCATACCATTTGCAAAAGAAGACAACCCAAGGTATTGCAAATGGGGTATGTCCAGTCTTTTTTAGTAGCCACTTAGTCACAAACACTGGCCAAAATTAGCGTTCAATTTAGTTTGTTACTTTTTCACACACAAACAAATATGAACGCTAACTTTGGCCAGTGTTTGCGACTAGGTGGCTACTAAAAAAGACTGGACATACCCCATATTGAATACCCTGGGTTGTCTACTTTAAAAAAAAATATGTACATGTGGGGTGTTATTCAGAGAATTTTGACAGATAATAGTGATAATAGAAAGCCTTTTTTGTCCTGAAAAAACAACATATAATTTGTATAGGAACAGTAAATGAGAGAGCGGAAAATTACAGCTAAACACAAACACCACAAAAGTGTAAAAAGAGGCCTGGTCGCAAATTTACAACATCGCAAAAACAGTCCAGTCCTTAAGGGGTTAAATACCATTCTGTTGTCTCATCTTATCTAGAGTGGTGTTGGATAATTCTAGGTATGTTTATCATAAACGGGATTTTAGTGTCTCAAATCTTCCAGAGATTGCATAGAGATGCTGGATAAGCAGTGACCTGCAATTTATCACTGTTATCTTATCCTATCTGAGTGATATTTGGCAGGCTTTGTGCTGCTGAGCATTCTCTGCAGGTCCCCAGCGATGTTTGAGATAACTGGGCTCAATATTCACTGGTTACGGAGACAAAATCTAAAATGCTTCCATAAGAAAGATCCCTCCGTTGCAGCAAACATTTATGTGATATTCCCTAAACCCATTGGTAATAACGAAATTTGTTCTAATGGCTGCAATTGTGTCCTTTGGACAATAATTAGGTAACCAGTACATATTATCTCTTTAAAACCCATCTGTCCTGAAACTAATCCTTAAAGGAACACTCCAATGGAAAAAAAATAAGTAAATTTAAGAATTTAGTAGATATACCTCTAATGAAATCATGCATGCATGCAATTATGTACTTTTGTTTAACTGGAGTATATGTTAAAACATCTGCAGATTTCTTGTCTGTAGCCTTTGTAAATCCTCCCCTTCCCAATGCATGAGAAGTCTTTGCAAGGCAGGTGCTTTGGACAATTGCTGCCTCTTGTGTTTAGTTTCCCTAAGCTAGGCAACCAGGAAGTAATAGGATATGTTGTCTGATTGACAGCCAGGGGGGTGTAACAAGGTTATTTTAGAAATGTGCCAATTTGTATTGAAATCTGAACTTTTTGTAAAAAGAAAAAAAAGAGGACACTCTCTTGACACACAAAGCCTTTGGTATGTGGAGTGTTCCTTTAAGTTCAGTGACCACTAACCCATCTTCTCTCCCCTCTTCCTTCCCACCCTCATTTTAGCTTACTTGTTAGGATGGAAAGTCCGGTGCTTAAAATCACCTGTAACTACTTCATTAAACACATTACAGCCTAAAAAAGTTGTATGCAAATGCCCCTTAATCACTTCAGCCATCATCTCCTCCACCCCACCTGTCATTATTTTTAGATTGCAAGCTCACATGTTTTTTTACCACTTAAAAAAAAATGCTATTTTTTTCCATTTGTATAATTCTTTATTTGTATTGTGCAAGTGGTAACAAACAGGCTTGATACATCACAATAGCTATACCAAGCATAGTAAAAACATTCAAGATGGGTTATTGACATGGAATTCAGAGACACAGCACATTTTTATACTTAATGTTGCATCAGTAAGGTGAGATATCATGTATATCTAACTAGGTGGGGTAATGAGATCTCGTAATATGTAACTTGTTGAGTACCTCTGACGTGACAGGGCCTTGACCTTGTAAACTGTGGTTGGGGAACTTGTCTCGTCTTAGAGCTTAGGTCATAGCTGTTACTCGTGCCAGGCTGCAGTGTACTCATATTTGTGATGCCTTTAGGGCTATACATGAAGTAATACTAGGCTCTCACGGTCACCTGAAGGCATGGGGGTGGGGGTGGGGGGGTGTAGGGTCAGCTCTATTGGTCTGCCGATTTGAATGTGAGCTGGTTATGTGTAAACTCTCTTATGTAGTGTGCTGAATAAAACAAAACCTATCTATCTTAACTCTATATAACATAAACTTTAAATTACTACCTGCAGCTCTAGGGAGTACTGTATGGTTGCAGTAGGTGGGGATTTTTAGTCCCAATGTTCTCATCCGGTAGGGGCCGCTGCATATCCTTCCCTAGCCATCCGTAGAGGGGTGAAAGGGATTGCAGTCTCCGGGTTCCACTGATGTGGCATCCGGGCTGCCGTCCCCTCCCCGGTTGGTGTCAGGGCGTCTGGAGGCAAGTTGAGTATGGGCAGTAAGGCTGCTGGTTCCGAGAGGTTGTGGATCAGGTGATTGGCCTCACCCTGCTAAACCATTAGGCCACGGTTTAGTTGCCACTGGTATGGTATCTTCTGCTGCCTCAGTAGAGATGTAAATGGCTTGAGCGATCTCCGCCAGGCAAGGGTGCTCCCTGACAAGTCTGAGAAAAACGTGGGAGACATGTCTTCAAACTTATATGGCTTGTGGTCTCTGATGGCTGCCAGCACCGCTGCCTTGTCTCTGCCACTTTGCATCTGGAGGACCAAGTCTCTTGGCATGTTGTCTGGGGCCCGAGGGGACTTCGGTACTCTGAGGAATCCATCGATTCCCACCATTTTGCCTTGTCATGGGGTCAGGGGCGTATTTGCCGCGAGGCAAACAAGGCATTTGCCTTGGGCGGCATTTTCCAGGGGGCGGCAAAAAAAGCCGCCCCCAAACGCCCAGGGCAAATGCCTTGTTAGCCTTGCGGCTAACAGACATCCTGGGCTGGTGGCTGCTGGGCTGGTTGCTGGGCGGGCGGGCGGCTGGCGAGGGAGCACTTCCTCTGAGCTGTCTGCTCAGCTCCCTCGCGCGCCGCAGAGTGAGGCTGGGAGCCGGAATATGACGTCATATTCCGGCTCCGCCTCCCAGCCTCACTCTGCGGCGCGCGAGGGAGCTGAGCAGACAGCTCAGAGGAAGTGCTCCCTCGCCAGCCGCCCGCCCAGCAACCAGCCCAGCAGCCCGACCGGCAGCCCCACTAGACCCCAGGGAGAGGGAGAACCCCCCCAGCATTCCCAAAGGTAAGGAGGCTGGGGGGGTAAATTAAAAAAAAATGAGTTAATGTGAGTGAGTGTGTCTGTTAGTGTGTGTCTGTTAGTGAGTGTGTCTGTTAGTGTGTGTGTGTGTGTGTGTCTGTTAGTGTGTGTGAGTGTGTTTGACTGTGTGTGTCTGTTAGTGTGTGTGAGTGTGTCTGTTAGTGTGTGTGAGTGTGTCTGTTAGTGTGTGTGTGTGTGTCTGTTAGTGAGTGTGAGAGTGTGTGTGAGTGTGTCTGACTGTGTGTGTCTGTTAGTGTGTGTGAGTGTGTCTGTTAGTGTGTGTCTGTTAGTGAGTGTGAGTGTGTCTGTTTGTCTGTTATAGTGTGTGTGTGTGAGAGTGTGTCTGTTAGAGTGTGTGTGTGTGTCTGACTGTGTGTGTCTGTTAGTGTGTGTATGTCAGTGTGTGTGAGTGTGTCTGTTAGTGAGTGTGTGAGTGTGTCTGTTAGCAGCTAACAGACACACTCACACACTCACTAACAGACACTCACACACACTGACATACACACACTAACAGACACACACACTAACAGACACACACACTAACAGACACACTCACTAACAGACACACTCACTAACAGACACACTCACTAACAGACACACTCACACTCACTAACAGACACACTCACACACAGACACACTCATACACTCACACACACACACACTGACAGATACGCATCTATTAGCTAACAGTTAGCTAATGGATGCGTATCTGTCAGTGTGTGTGTATTTAGAAGGCGGGGGAAGGGTTGGGTGGGGATGGCGGGGGGGGGGTGAGGGGGGCGTCTGAGTTTTGTCCTGCCTAGGGCAGCACAAAACCAGGATACACCCCTGCATGGGGTAAGTAGAGCAACTAGTAAGCGCCTCAGGAAATGTGGGATTTCAGTCGTCGTTATCTCTTCCGAGATGCCCCTTATTTTGATGTTATTTGGCCTCCAGTCTTTGATGGTGGTGAAGCGGCGGCCACGCAGCTCGCTTTTCTGTTGGAGCCCCTTGACTGCTTTCTGTAATGCAGCAATCTGTAGTGCTTGGTTGCTGGATGCAGCCTCCGCCACTGTCACCCTGCCCGATAGGCCCCGCAAATCAGTACGGAGTAATGCTACATCCGTCTGGATCCTCTTCTGGAGGTCCGCCAGGAGCATTTTTAGCACTGCCGTAGTCACTGAAGAGTTGTCTTGTCCAGTATTCTTCGGTGCTGGGCATGGTGTGGCAGGGAGATCCTCTACCTTCTTCTCAGGGGACATGTCATCAGATATTTCAGAGTAGGCCTCATGGTAGTCGGCCATCTTAGGTCTCACTACCCCCCTCCCCCCAAACTGCTAGTTTTTATCTCAGAGATAGGGTTCTTGCTTGTGCTGGTATATCTGTATTCCAGAGTGTTGCAGAATATGTTAGGACTTTTTAAATCCTGACTAATAATGATGTTTTGGGAAAAGATGTTGTTCGATGTTCTGGATCTGTGGGGCATATAGTGAAAAAGCAATTGACCTCAGGGTGCAATTTTTTAACATTTCCCTCCATTGAGTTAAGCATAACTTAATGACAATATCTATCTGTTAATTTTATGTTTTGTTGAACTGATATTTGATTCCATGTGTTGTATTTTTTTATATCATATTTCTCCCTTTAACATGTGGTAGGAATATGATACTCTCAGATCAGCGGACTCTAATCTCTTTTAGGACCAAAGCATTCTCCAATTACAGAAACATTTTCAATGTGCTCCCCAGATTTCTAATTTTTTTTTAATTAATTTTTTTCCTTTCCTCAGAAGTTATAAACCTCACTTTTTGTTGCAGCATTGCCCGAGAGGTATGCATACTACTAGTTCTAGCTAAATTTACTTAATAATGCTTATCGCTTGCCAGAATCTCTACTGAATCTCCATATAATCATTTGATCTCCAACTGTAAAGCTGTATAACATTGTATCAAATAGTTGGGGATTATTCTATCCTTGGTGAATGAAGAATCTAACTTCTATTAAAGACATGGTGCAAATATTTGCATTACCGGCTTTATGGACACATTCAGCAGCAAAGAAACCGTTAACACAACTTGTAAAAAAATTAACCAATCAACATGAAGATGGGTATTTAAAACCCCAAACAGGACCCTCCCACTTCCTCATTCTTTGACGAAGCCTCCTGTCTTGCTGTAAAATTAAATGTAGTTGTATTCCTATTCAGTGAGCTTTTTTGATACGTCATTTTTAAATATAATTTATTAGCACCAATGTATTTCACCACTGTTTACCATGGACACACAAAAATACATGTAATGATTGACGAAACATTTTGGTAAATAGGAAGAAAAGGTGACAAGTCAAATATGCAAAAATATATTCTTTGTAACTCCAGTGTCATGAAAATAGTAAAATGCAATTTAACTCTGTGGGAAGATGGATTGCTAAGTGCTAGTAAGTGTCAAACTATATATTTACACAAGATGCAAAAGATTTACTGTAACTGCAGGAAAGAAAGTGTAATGGAAATGGATACATGGTATTTGGTAGTTGTTACACTTCCATAAATATGCTGGTTTTTATTGACTGCTGACTGAGTACAAGGTCTAATAGACGGAGATTTCATTGAGTTTGGTAAGACTGGGAGAAAGCTAAAGAAGACCTATTAGCAAGAGGTATAGGTGGAAGTGCAAACCAAAACCAGATGAAAGTCATTGTCACAGAAGAAGGCCCAAGATCTATTGTACTTGATAATTGATAAAGAGTTTGTCATTTGTAGGTGAGGGTAGGTTAAAGTAAAGGTATAGTTAAAAAAAAATAACAATAGGGACTAAAGATTCCCTTCTATAGATGTGATCACTGTCCACCTTTCTTTGCTCTGTATAAAAGGAGTGCAGCATTTTGCCGCGCATGCATTCTCGATCGCAATGCTTGGTTAGGATGAGATCATGGTTGACATCAGCAGGTAGGCTGACATCAATGAAGGCAGAGCTGTAGGCTGCAGTGGAAGAGTCACCTGTGATCTTGTCCTATCCAAGCACTGGGGTCGAGATTGCATGTGTGCCAAAATGCTGGACTCATCCATTCAAATGTATTTCTCAATTACGGAGGCAGAAACACCTCTAGTGTCAGAAAAGTAGAGACTAGTAACGTGCTTAACCTCATAATGTAGATATTGCTGTTTTTAATGTTTTTAAACTACAAGACAACTGTACCCAGACCACTTTGTTGCGATGATGCTAGTGATCATTTAAATCAAATCCTAAACTCCGTGAGTGAAAGGCTTATCAAATCTGATATGGGACCCCTGTCCCGCTACCCTATTTTGTTTTTTTTTTCCTCGCACTTCTGAAGACACGAGTTAAAATTAAATACAAAATCCTTAAAAAGTATAACGTTGTGCAAGGCCAATGGGAGGGAATTTGAGTGTGTTTTTTTTTTGTTTTTTTTTCCATTTTAAAAGTTTTATTGTTTTTTTAAAAGTAAAGTAGGGTAGGGTACAGAAAGGAAAAAAAAGGGGGGGGGGGGGGGTTTCATCGACAGCATACAGTACAATCATTAGCCAGAATGTGCTCTATCCAATTATTCGGTAGAGGCTGGTCATTCATTCCCTGAACGATCTTCTGTACATCGCAAACCAACATAGTAATCCCGGTAGGGTATGGCAAAATGCAATCTCACACTCAGTGTACCTAATCTCCATGTGTCCCACAGGTGCCATGCCTGTGTTGCTAGTTTTGTAGAGGGAAATATAGATTATTATTATTATTGCCATTTATATAGCGCCAACAGATTCCGTAGCGCTTGATGTGAGTGAGTGTGTTTTTTTTACATTCAGTGAGTGGGTAGGCCATATTGGTAGAGCTGCTGGTTAACCAGCCGTGACTGTGTGTTAAGCTGGAACATTCCCTGTTTGCCCTAGCCTGCCCCTACACGGAATTAGTGACACTTTGTGGGTCTAGCACGTCTGGCATATGTCCTTAAGTCCTGCCTTTTTTAACTTCCCTGGAGGTATGTGCTAATGACAGGCTATGTATCATTTGAACTGTAATTTGCAAAAATCTGCAGTGTCCGGTTTAACCACCGGTGACCTGGAAACTAGACACAGATCAAAACCCGTTTCTTACAGGAACTGTAAATTCTGGTGGGCATGGCAAAGGAACATGAGAAATATTAAAAGGAGGAACATAGTAGCGAGAAGGACTGATGGTGGATTTGCCTTATGATGTTTTGAGGTCTTCACCTGCACTTCAAAGGCCTCTCTCTTTGTTCGTGCACATTGCAACTAATCCACCCTGTAAATCTAGACAGACCGGTCCCCCATGTACTTTAGAAATCCTATCCCAGAGGGGACCACCCACATCTACACCACAATCTTATTAAGTACCCAGCAGATCTGAAATATCTTCACACGTTGTCTTGGTCTTATTCGTCACCTGATGCTGATCTTACTTTACAGGTTAGATCTTCCTGTCTGAGACTGGAAAACGGTTTTCCAGACGCTGAATATATATATTTTTTCTCTTTCTCGTGAACATCTCTCAAAAAAAAATAACCCATTAGATTAGAAGCAGCAGTGACCGCATTCTGGACTTGGACGAATTAAACTCTCCGCGTTCCCTGCAGCTGCCAAACACACTTAAGTGTAGAGTATTTTCATTTATCTGCTTATTTATTCTCGGATATATTTCTTCACCATATCTCCCAATATGGACAAAAAGGGGCAGTTTAATTTTAGGGGTGTGATAAGGGTAGGACTGTCCTGAAATATTTTCTGTGACGTACTATTAACAATTTATGCAATTTTTTTAATGTAGAACAAGAACAATGTATCTTATTTACACCGACGGATTTCTAAACACAGTTATTGTAGTTAAAAGATACATTACTGGGAGTTTTATTGTTGTGGAGCTCTCTAACACACTCCAACACACCAACAATATGGAGCTCCCAGAAAAGAGGGACTTAAGGATGGAAAAGGGCAGAGGGATTTGGGTCACAAATAAGGACTACCTCTCCTAAATAGGGACACTCAGGAGGTAGTGATGAGAGTTGATAAAGAGTTTTGGACATGGTGAAAGACGCAGATAGATAAAAGAGACAGAGAGACTTGGGTCCAAAATACAGACAGTGACTCCTAAATAAGGACACTTGGGAGGTATGCTTCATCAACACAACAACATTCTACTAAACCGCCAACATTCTACTAAACCGCCAACATTCTACTAAACCGCCAACATTCTACTAAACCGCCAATGCTCTTTTTCTAGTCTTCTTTCCCAATGTCATCTAATGAGAAACTTATCAGTAAGCAGTTTTATTGTCCTATATTCAAAAAGCAAGCAACACCAAGATTGTATTCACTAAACTGTGAATTATGGAGAAATGATCCATTTTAGGTATTTTGACCGACACTTTGCAATTTTCCTGTCAGTCCCCAACAGTTTCTGGTTTACTGAACTGCAGCTAAGACTGGTGGAGCGTGCCAACCCAAAAAAGGAGATGTCTTTCTGCTCCAAGAAGAAAAACACCGGAGACCAAAGAGGGATGGCAAAATTGTGGCGATCGTGCCAAATGAGGAACAATTGGCAGATTTGATATTACATGCGAACCACCACACTACACACAGAAATGAACTCCCAAATTAATTGCTCAATAGAGGTGCAGTAGTGCAAGCTAGTGTAAATTTGAGAACAGTGTTAGTCTTTGTATTGCAGAAACACTCCCAGCACCATAACCACTACAGCATGATAGTGGTTATGGTGTAAGCAGTGCTGTGGTATACTCTACCACACGTGTGGTACTCTAATATTAAGTAATCAGATTGATTTAGAACCTTTTGACTTCATATCTGGGTGCACCAGGCGCTACGACAACTCAGTAAGAGCTAGACACTCCTAATGAGGAGCTTCAATTACCTCTCCTGAGCTATTCCTCCCATATAGGTCATGGTCATTGGCTGAGAGTGCTTGCACTATTTATAAAACATTGGCTTATTTTGTGGAGCTGCATCTATGTGTATGTATCATCAACAAGTGATTGAGTGCAAGAGTAAAGTGCCCTGATATTCGTGGATATACACTGTATGGACAAAAGTATTGGGACACACCTCTTAATATTTTAAATCAGGCGTCTCAATCAGACCCATTGCCTTGTGTGTATAAAATCAAGCACCTGCATTGACAAACATTTGT
Organism: Pelobates fuscus; assembly: GCF_036172605.1. Taxonomy (NCBI): domain Eukaryota; kingdom Metazoa; phylum Chordata; class Amphibia; order Anura; family Pelobatidae; genus Pelobates; species Pelobates fuscus. The sequence continues at coordinate 363,517,109 of NC_086321.1, forward strand.
GAAAAAATGGGTTGTTCTAAAGAGCTCAGTGAATTCAAGTATGGTACTGTGATAGGATGCCACCATTGCAATAAATCCGTTCGTGAAACTTCATCCCTGCTAGATATTCCACAGTCAACTGTACGTTGTATTATCGAAAAGTGGAAGCGTTCAGGAACAGCAGCAACTCAGCCATGAAGAGGAAGACCACGTAAAGTCACAGAGCGGTGTCGTTGAGTGCTGAGGAGCATGTAGCGGAAGTCGCCAACGCTCTGCTGATTCCATAGCTGAAGAGTTCCAAACTTCCACTGGCATTAATATCGGCACAAAAACTGTGCGGTGGGAGCTTCATGGAATGGGTTTCCATAGCCGGGCAGCTGCATCCAAGTGTGGTATCACCAAGTACAATGCCAAGCATTGGATCAAGTGGTGTAAAGCATGCCACCAATGGACTCTGGAGCTGTGGAAAGGTGTTCTGTGGAGTGACAAATCACACTTCTCTGCCGGGCAGTCTTCTGGATAAGTCTGGGTTTGGCGGATGACAAGAGAACATTACTCGTCAGACTGCATTGTGCCAACAGTAAAGTTTGGTGGAGGAGATACAATGGTAGAGGGCTGTTTTTTTTTCTCAGGGGTGAGCTAGGACCCGTATTTTCACTGAAGGGAAATTTAAATGTTTCACCAGACATTTTGGACAATGCTATAAATCCATCCTTGTGGGAACAGCTTGGAGAAAGCCCTTTTCTTTTCCAGCCTGTCACTAATTTGCTCCAGTGCACAAAGCAAAGTCCAAGGACATGGTTGGATGAGTTTGGGGTGGAAGAACTTGACTGTCTGGCACTTCAGGGATGTTTTGTGATGTTTCCTTTGTGTAGAAAACAATAAACATTTTGCTTTCTTCATGTTGTGGGTTTGTGGCTTAAATGTCTCTCGTTACCATATTAACGCTTTATAAGAGTAATCTTTTTTAGTAACTAAACACGATGATCTATTTGTCTGCATTTAGTATTATTTAATAGTGATTTATGTCTGTAAATCTTCTCAATTATGGCTGTGAAAATAATGAACGTACAAGAATTTCTTCTTGAGAAATGAAACGTGTCACTGTGAAATACTCGAGAGAGACGACGGATTGTTTCAATAGATGGATACAGGGCCTTACAGTTAACAAACTACTGATTATATAAAATAGTTTTTGTGGACCATGTGGCGGGTCATTCCTACAGACATGGCAATATTTACTTGGTCTTCTACTCTATGAAAGAGCTTAGAGTGTGTGAATTTTCTAATAATATCCTAGATACCCTTAAAGTGACTCCCCCCTCCCCTAGATATCCTTATATTTATCAAGGAGAAACCAACCGTAGCTCATGTGGTTACAGATGCATGATGGGATCCAGATAAATTGTTAAACCATTTTAGAAGCATTTAACAGACTACTCTGGGATGGTGCCAGGGCACTCATTGTACCTTAATCCAGTACAGTGGGTTGTAGTGGTTATGGTGCTTGGAGTGCTCCCCAGTGAAGCAGAGATTGTAGATTTAAAAACAACCTAATAATAATTTCTTAGCACCGCAGATTATCTGTGTCGGTCAATGTATTTCTTGTTGAAGCACTGCCCTTCCTCAACCCTTGTACTGTTCTTAACGTGTTTGTCCGAATGTTTTGGACTTGGCTTATTCGTTAGACAATGCTGAGGAAAAGGTTGTTGAATGGAAACTCAAACAGAAATAACTGGAAAGAGTCACCAATAGTCTGATTCCATTAAATCTCTCCTACTAGTCGTTTATTGATTGTCTGTCATGATTGGGTTAAGTACACATTAGCTGATCGATGAGCTCCAAATATTTGCCTGTCTGACGCTATCTCTTTCTTATTTAAAAAGAGATGATTCTGTTGATTGAAATTGACCTATGTAATCTAAGGCCAGGGGGGAACCCTGGGGCCAGATGTAGGTATCATTTTGTGCATGTTTTACCTCTTGCTTTGTCTAGAAGCATTCCTGGAGCAATGTACGCTGGTCCAGAACTTTACTTCTCTTCTCCTTGAGAAATCACTTTGTTTTTCTTTTCTCTGCGATGATGCTGTGGCCAGTTCCTTGTCGCTGGTGTTTGACTACCATAACTCTTACTCTTAAACAAGATGTTTGAGAAGGAGGTGGCTCCATGTGACACAGGAGTTTATTCCAGTTGTAAGTAACAGTCATCTATTTAATTCTAATGACCGAAAACGTCTGATAAGTATCAACTGTTTTCTGACTTTATTTTCTTCTTCAAAATTTAATCTGGATTTAATGCCAGCCGCCGACATTGTCTGCTTGAGAAAAAAAAAAATGGCAAGTTTAAATATGGAGATGAAACACATTAACCAGCCTTTTTTAATTACTAACTCTGCTAATCATTACAAAATAAATAAAATAAAAGCCTATGAGGCTTAACATGACAACATGACCTTCACATTAGGACAAGAGAGTTTTTCAACCTCCCTTATGCCCGTACTCATAACACCCGGAGCAGCTATAGCTTCTCACTGTTTAGTAAACATGCCCCCACATGCGGCATGGTGAGTACGGGCATAAGGGAGGTTGAAAACCTCCCTTGTCCTAATATGGAGGTCATGTTGATCCCCATAGGCGTTTACTTAATTTATTTTTGTAATGACTAGCAGAGTCAGTAATTAAAAAAAGGCTGATAAGTCTGCCTCAAGTGCATGTCGACTGACATTAAACCCAGATGACATTTGAAGAAAAAAAAAAAAGTCTGAAAACAGTTGATACTTATCGATCGTTTTCGGTCGTTAGAATTAAATTGAGGCCTGTATTGGAAAATTAGCTGGAAAAAGAGAGAGGTATGAGCAAACATTGGGAAGACATATGTTTAACTTTACTGGAATTTGTAAGCATTACTCCAAGCAGTGCTAATAATTTTTGAAATCTTGTTGAATTGAAATATCTATACATTTTCAAACTGTTAATTGTAATCAACCACAGAGGTGATATTGCACTGTATAATAAACAACCCCCTACCTGGCACATGTAATGAATAAAGAATACAGATCATACATGTATTTTGTGTTGTGCAATGGCATCTTTGTACCTTGGGACTTTGGTCTGTAGTGTCTGCTGTGTTAATGAGGCCTTGTTTTCCTCGTTCCCCGGCTATATACTGGGATACAGTGACTGTTAAGAGTGGAGATATGTTTCTCATTATTTGTAAAGAGAAAATGGCCAGGCTGTCACGAACACTGAAGAAAAAGAATGCCCGGTTTAGAGAGAGAGCTCTGGAGGTAAGTAGGAAATGCAAAAGGACTGGTAGGTGTAAGCTTTCATGCATGAACTAGTAAACCAATCTAAAGGGGGCTTCGCCATTGTATAATTCCCACCATCACCTCTTGCCTTTTTTTTTTTACCAGTGCAAATTGTGATGTGTGGACCATAGTGCAAGTAGACTAGTGGCAGAGACAGGTGTTTCTCTAGTGGCCTATTCTGTAGCTCCAGAGGAGCGTGACTTGTGCTGCTGGGTGGTTATATAATTCCACAGTGACCTGAATGGGACTTAAACCTTCCCAGGAGGTAGACAAGCAGGGACTGGTGCCACTAAAATATCTCATTTTGCCCTTGAGAGAGGGATGGGTTTCCAAATGCTCTTTATCATCTCCTGAAACCCTGATATTTTTTTTGCCACTGGTCTTGTGTTTTTCGTGTTTTATGATTCATCAAGACCCTCAAACATTAAAATTATTGTTCCCATGGCTTAAAAACCCTTCAAGACGGAACCCTTACAGGTAGCTTCAGGTTGGAGAATTATTTCGTTTTAAATGTCTATAGTTCTATAATTGACGTGAATCAAAATTTTGAGTAACACTTCAACCTCTGTAACAATTAAGCTCATTAAGCAAAAATGCCCGGGCACCTTTTCTCCTTCAGAGGTTAAACTATTTGGCAATGGTTCATCACTGAATTTGGGGCCCTGGGCAGACTAGATGGGCCAAATAGTTCTTATCTGCCGTCACATTCTATGTTTCTGCCTCTGGGCTTCAGGGCACCTCTGCACTGCAGTAAGTGGGAAGGTTTGCCGGGCAGCCAGTGAGAGGCTGAGAGCGACGGCAGGAGCATCCGGCTCTACTGGAGGCTGCAGAGAGACGGGAAGTGGCGCCTGGTGAGTGGTCAAACCATTCTAAAGGATCTCCATGCACCATAACCAATACAGTGTACTGCAGTGGTTATGGTGCTTGGAATTTTAATTTAAGATGCTATGGAGATGAGCTCCTTTAATAAGAAAAAAAATGGGAACCTTGGATGTTGGCTACATGATTACTGAGGTCTCGTTAAAATAGAGCTGACAAACATTGAACATGATTGGGGGATACACATTGCTAGGGGCTTATATCCAATGGCGATATTTAAGATTAGGTGACTAATCACTATTTACCTGGGGTTGTACCTGCACTCACTCACTGCAAAGCTTTCCAAGGGATGATGGGAATTACAGTCCATGTCATCTGTACTGTTATTGTTATATTAGAGAATATCCAGAGAGGGCTACAGTGATCTAAGGAGATGGGGCTGCAGCTTACAGAAAAGCGTGGTACCTTGTAATGTAATAATATGTAACTTTCTGACTGCCACTATGATGACTTTAAACGTCCCATTTTCTGCTCTGAATTAAATCTGGATTCCTCTGAACATGTTACTTGACTGCAGGATGCCAGATGGCTAAAATCTTCTCCATTTGATACCCCACAGTGATATAAATGTCCAGAACATGTATTACCAGTTGCTGGGAATCCAGGATGGGGAAGGGTTAACTGCACAAAATCCAAAACATATTGAATATTAAGCCTGACTTCCCGCCCACCTCCACTTTCACTCTCTCCTAATATAATTAGAATGGGAAGTGCGGAGGTGGTAAGAGATCTAGAGAGTGATTCATGTTTTTGCTCCCTCCAGCACTGGAGCCTTAGTGCTTCCTGACTTCTTAAGTAGCTCACATTCTACTGCATGGGAACAGCACGGCAAGACAGCCCACTATCAACAAACATTCTGTGTTTCACCTGCAACTTATTCCGCACATCACACGATCAGCAAATCGTCTAACATTGACTTTTGCTTTTTCTCACTTCCTTTCAATCCTGGTTCCACATGTATTTATTTACATTAATAAGATTACCCTGTACTATCACAACTTCCAGTTAACCCCTTAAGGACGGAGGCAATTGTACAAGTTCTGATCAAAACAAAACCTGGAATTCGAGCTAAATGTCTGTTCAACTATAACTTAACACTTTTATTTTGAGTGCACCCACACTTGTTATATATAATTTTATTCAGGAGAAATAGGGTTTTCATTTCACATCAAATATTTAATATGAATATAAACTAAAAGAGTGTGAGACATTAAGAAATGTTTGTTATTATTATTATTATTATTATTATTGCCATTTATATAGCGCCAACAGATTCCGTAGCGCTTTACAATATTATGAGAGGGGATTTAACTATAAATAGGACAATTACAAATAAACTTACAGGAACAATAGGTAGAAGAGGACCCTGCTCAATCGAGCTTACATTCTATAGGAGGTGGGGTGTAAAACACATTAGGACAGGAATTTGCAATCAGATAAGGTGGGCTCCCCTTTAGGAGAGGGCAAGAGACAGGTATGTGAGGTAAAGGTTAGTCTTGGAGGCCATAAGCTTTCCTAAAGAGATGGGTTTTAAGGCACTTCTTAAAAGATGCAAGACTAGGGGAGAGTCTGATGGCGGTAGGCAGGCTATTCCATAGGAAGGGAGCAGCCCGCGAGAAGTCTTGCAAGCGCGAGTTGGCTGTACGGGTGCGGACAACGGACAGGAGGTGGTCACGGGCAGAGCGGAGAGACCGAGAAGGGACATACCTATGGATCTGTGAGGAGATATAAGAGGGGCTAGAGTTGTTCAGTGCTTTATAGGTGTGAGTTAGTACCTTGTATTGACTCCTATAGCATACAGGAAGCCAATGTAAGGACTGGCAGAGGGGTGAGGTGTGAGAGAAACGACTAGAGAGGAAAATCAATCTAGCAGCAGCGTTCATTATGGACTGTAGGGGTGCAGTACGGCTATTGGGAAGACCAATCAGGAGAGAGTTACAATAATCCATGCGGGAAATTACTAGAGCATGGACAAGCTCCTTGGTAGTATCTGGTGCAAGAAAGGGGCGGATGCGGGCTATGTTTTTAAGATGGAATCTACAGGATTTGGCAACATGCTGGATGTGAGGCTCAAAGGTGAGACCAGAGTCAAGTATGACGCCAAGACAGTGCGCTTGCAAGGATGGACTGATGTTGGTACCACAAACTTGAAGGGAGAGCGAAAGAGAAGGATCAGTATTAGGAGGAGGAAAGACAAGGAGCTCAGTTTTTGAGAGATTGAGTTTCAGAAAGCGGGAGGACATCCAGTCAGAGATGGAAGAAAGGCAAGCAGTGACACGTTGCAGGACGGCAGGGGTGAGGTCCGGGGAGGAGAGATATAGCTGGGTGTCATCGGCGTACAGGTGGTAGTGGAATCCAAATTAGGTAATAAGTTTGCCAAGAGAGGCAGTATACAGAGAAAATAGAAGGGGACCAAGGACAGAGCCTTGGGGGACTCCAACCGAGACAGGACAAGGGGAGGAGGTATCATTAGAAAAAGAGACACTGAATGAGCGTTGGGAGAGATAAGAGGAAAACCACGAGAGGACAGAGTCACAGAGACCAAGCGATTGAAGAGTTTGAAGAAGGAGAGCATGATCAACGTCTGCATGGCATTTTAACTGTGAATGTCTTAATACTGTTGGCCTTTACTGCAATAAAACACACATATTTGTATTCAGCGATGTCTCACAAGTACCCGAAATGTACACGTTTTGTGAAAGTTACAGGGTCAAATATAGCCCTTTCCCCTTTTCAGTTTTTACACATTGAAATTTGCCAGATTATTTTGCTGGGCTTATGTTGCGTTTGAGACCTCAAGGCAACCCAGGAATGAAAACTAACCCCATCATGGCATACCACTTACAGAAGCAGACAACCAAGGTATTAAAAATGTGGTATGTCCAGTCTTTTTTAGTACCCACTTAGTCACAAACCCTGGCCAAAGTTAGTATTCACATTTATTTTTTGCATTTTTTCACAAAAAACTTCCCTTTCACTGATTATATAATCAAAATGATAACTTTTACTGGTCTAAAACACCGTATTTGTGTTCAGCGATGTGTCTCACAATTGCAACAGTAACCCCCGTGTCCAGGTTTTATGTTGTTTTTACACATTGAAATTTGCCAGATTGGTTATTTTGCCTTTGAGACCATATGGCAGCCCTGGAATGAGAATTACCACCATCATAGCATACCATTTATCAAAGTAGAGAAGCCAGGGTATTGAAAATGGGGTATGTCCAGTCTTTATCAGTAGCCACTTAGTCACAAACCTTGGCCAAAATTAGCGTTTATATTTGTTTTTTTGCGTTGTTCACACACAAACTGCACTTTCATAATTTTATTGTTGATATGTTTTACTGTTGAAACCCTCATATTTGTATTCAGCGAAGTACAAAAGTACGCCCCATGTACAGGTTTTTAAGCCTGGTTAAAGCATGGCGGCCTACAACACCATGACTGTGTCAAAGGGTTAAAAAGGCACAGGGCTGGACATTTCTCACAAACTAACTTAGGATAAATAAGGACTTTGCTTGAAGGCCCAATCCACAAAAATCAGATTAAAACTTTGTAAAACGAGAAAAGCATGCACGCTCTGATGTTACGTGCCAGGAATCCCTCTGTCCCTGTTTTCTAAGAGCTCCATATTGTTGGTGTGTCTGAGTGTATAACAGAGCTCCACGGCAATAATACTCCCAGTAATGTGTCTGATTGTATAACAGAGCTCCACAACAATAATACTCCCAGTAATGTGTCTGTGTGTATTAGAGCTCCACAGCAATAATACTCCCAGTAATGTGTCTGAGTGTGTAACAGAGCTCCACAGTAATAATACTCCCAGTAATGTGTCTGAGTGTGTAACAGAGCTCCACAGCAATAATACTCCCAGTAATGTGTCTGATTGTACAGGGAGTGCAGAATTATTAGGCAAATGAGTATTTTGACCACATCATCCTCTTTATGCATGTTGTCTTACTCCAAGCTGTATAGGCTCGAAAGCCTACTACCAATTAAGCATATTAGGTGATGTGCATCTCTGTAATGAGAAGGGGTGTGGTCTAATGACATCAACACCCTATATCAGGTGTGCATAATTATTAGTCAACTTCCTTTCCTTTGGCAAAATGGGTCAAAAGAAGGACTTGACAGGCTCAGAAAAGTCAAAAATAGTGAGATATCTTGCAGAGGGATGCAGCACTCTTAAAATTGCAAAGCTTCTGAAGCGTGATCATCGAACAATCAAGCGTTTCATTCAAAATAGTCAACAGGGTCGCAAGAAGCGTGTGGAAAAACCAAGGCGCAAAATAACTGCCCATGAACTGAGAAAAGTCAAGCGTGCAGCTGCCAAGATGCCACTTGCCACCAGTTTGGCCATATTTCAGAGCTGCAACATCACTGGAGTGCCCAAAAGCACAAGGTGTGCAATACTCAGAGACATGGCCAAGGTAAGAAAGGCTGAAAGACGACCACCACTGAACAAGACACACAAGCTGAAACGTCAAGACTGGGCCAAGAAATATCTCAAGACTGATTTTTCTAAGGTTTTATGGACTGATGAAATGAGAGTGAGTCTTGATGGGCCAGATGGATGGGCCGTGGCTGGATTGGTAAAGGGCAGAGAGCTCCAGTCCGACTCAGACGCCAGCAAGGTGGAGGTGGAGTACTGGTTTGGGCTGGTATCATCAAAGATGAGCTTGTGGGGCCTTTTCGGGTTGAGGATGGAGTCAAGCTCAACTCCCAGTCCTACTGCCAGTTTCTGGAAGACACCTTCTTCAAGCAGTGGTACAGGAAGAAGTCTGCATCCTTCAAGAAAAACATGATTTTCATGCAGGACAATGCTCCATCACACGCGTCCAAGTACTCCACAGCGTGGCTGGCAAGAAAGGGTATAAAAGAAGAAAATCTAATGACATGGCCTCCTTGTTCACCTGATCTGAACCCCATTGAGAACATGTGGTCCATCATCAAATGTGGGATTTACAAGGAGGGAAAACAGTACACCTCTCTGAACAATGTCTGGGAGGCTGTGGTATCTGCTGCACGCAATGTTGATGGTGAACAGATCAAAACACTGACAGAATCCATGGATGGCAGGCTTTTGAGTGTCCTTGCAAAGAAAGGTGGCTATATTGGTCACTGATTTGTTTTTGTTATGTTTTTGAATGTCAGAAATGTATATTTGTGAATGTTGAGATGTTATATTGGTTTCACTGGTAAAAATAAATAATTTAAATGGGTATATATTTGTTTTTTGTTAAGTTGCCTAATAATTATGCACAGTAATAGTCACCTGCACACACAGATATCCCCCTAAAATAGCTATAACTAAAAACAAACTAAAAACTACTTCCAAAAATATTCAGCTTTGATATTAATGAGTTTTTTTGGGTTCATTGAGAACATGGTTGTTGTTCAATAATAAAATTAATCCTCAAAAATACAACTTGCCTAATAATTCTGCACTCCCTGTATAACTGAGCTCCACAACAATAATACTCCCAGTAATGTGTCTGCGTGTATAAGAGTTCCACAGCAATAATACCCCCAGTAATGTGTCTTACACTAGAATTGTTACAAAACAAAACTAGTATTTCCAAATAAAATGGATTGTTCTTGTTCTAAATTACATTTTAGTTACATAAATTGTTATTCGTAAGTCATCTAAAATTAAAATGCGTCTTTTGAAGTATTCACTTGTGTTTATCTGGTGAACAATTTGCAACTTCAAAATCATATCATATATATTAAAATCTATCCAAGTCCTTAAAAAAAATACAATTGTTTCAAGCTCTGCCTGTTTTGTAGATTATTATTATATATATAGCGCCACAATCTTTTACTGTTTAGTGAAAAGATTTCTTAACGTATTGCATTTTGGATCGCTTGATCTACACCCACACATCTCATTTCAACTCAAATTTATAATTTTTTTTTAAAAATCCTATATATACACTAAAATTCTCTGTTTTACATTACCACGCAGCCCCTTAAAATCCAATCACGTTAACATTAGCAGATCGTTTTAAGATCTCGTCACGAGGCTCCTTTTACAGATAAGAGCTATTCTTGGCAAGTTTGGGGCAGTAGAATGAACTTTTGGGAGCGGTGTAAATGCTGCATGTCAAGATATTGTGTAAATAATTATTCCGGACGTCGGTTTAATATATTTCATATGGAGATGTCATGTGGATTCATTTTATTCTTTATGGTAAACCAGATAAATATTCAGCCAGGTTTGCGGCTCACACACGGGTCCAGGAGTACCTCTGCATTGGGAGAATGGCCTTATTGAACTTGGATTTAGATATGTTATCAAATAACGTATTATTCTGTGTTAAGTTGCCTGTAATTGTGGGGTTTTGGACGTGGTTCACAAGGATCAGAAATAAAACATACTCCCATTATACTGTGCTAGATTTTACATCTGTTTTGTATAAAAATCATCAGCTTTTTACTTTTTTACCCCCCGCCCCCCCTTCTTGAAATACAGAGAGTTTAAAGGGACACTGCTCTCCTATCAAAGAATTCAAATTAAATGGCCCCCTATATCTATGGACAGAACTTAACTAAAGTATACCTACCCTGTGGATGCTAAGTACATCTTTAAAACATGACTGGTCCTACTCTTTATCTTTAAAGCAGAGTCATTCATTATAATGCTAGAGAGAGCATGGCCTCCAATTATTGCATTAGATTGTAAGCTCCTTGAGGCAAGGGTTTATCTATTAACAGCATTACTTTGTAAAATTTCTGAAGACGGGTCTCTTATCTAGATTGCAAGCATTTTTCGAGTAGACTCGTTTGACACTGTTACTATTATTATTTGGTATCCATATAGTGCCAACATACTAGACAGAGCTGTACCACAGAGGTGTTATAGACAAATCGTGAATGCATACTTATACAAAAGGAACAGAGGATCCTTCTTGTGAGCTTACAGTCTAGCAAATCTAGAATAAGATCTCCCTTTACAACACCTAATTGTAAGCTCTTTGGAGTAGGATATCCCATTAAACCCCACCACATTATGCATTAAAACTAAACTACTGATACTGGAATTTGTGCATGTTAACCCGCTATTGTAGTCACAGTTCCGTGCTTGATGTACTGTACAGCAAATAGGAATGTTTTTTGCCAGATATATTGTTATCGCTGTTTTTGCTGCCGCAGACAGGTGTGTAGAGGTACGATGGCAAGGCTGAGTGTGCAAGGAGTGTGTATCGGCAAGTCGCGGCAAGACACGAAACCCCACAGCCTTTCAGATAATCTGCAGAGACAATGGGAAAGGAATACAGCGGATTACCCTTCGTGTAAATATTTGACAGCGTCGCGTAATTGATGGCTGCCACAATTAGAAAACGTTACTGGTCACAGAAAAAGCGTGCCTGATCTTGCCAGTTTCATTTAGGTAGTTTGTTTCTCTCCCCCCACCCCCCTCTTCCATTTTGCCTCTGGTGTTATGAGTGTGGATTGCTTTATTAACCTCTTAATTACTAGCTGTGAGGGTACATTCTCTGGCAAATCTGGTGGGTTGGGGTACAAATCCCATCTGGGTGATTTCTGCTGATATGGAGTGCAAAGTAAAGTTTAAAGTTTCTAAAAGTAGCTATTGTGTTACAGTTATATTCCTCGCAAAAAAAAAACACCGACAAAACACTATTTGGGCATAAATTATATTTTTGAAGAACTAAAAAAGCTGTTATTTAAAACCTTGTCCATTGCTCTAGAGGCAGGCAAGGAATTACGTACATTAAGCCACTGTTTGATTTCAACCTTGATAATTGTTTTGCTAGAATCTTTCTGCTTTTATTTAAAGTCCATGGGGGTACACAGCTCGCAAATTGCCTGACGATTACATTACACTGCTGTTATATGAACTTGGGGTGAATTTCTGCTCGCCATGGCTATATATATATCCCAATTTATATCCTCTCAGTCACTTTCCATTGATAACCCTCCAGACTCTTATTTTCACTCATTGTGGGGATTCCAATATGTCTGCAGACATTTAGAACGGCTGCTATTTTCTGGCGATTTGTTAAGGAAGGGTTAATAGTCCCAGCCCTAGTTAGACCCTAAACCGTGACAGGAAGTACCGAGCCTCCTATACATCAACACTGCGAGGCTCTGCATGTTACATGTGTAAACAGATGTGTGGATTTTGTGTGACAAGCAATAATCCTTTGGAATAGAAAAACCTGTTTAACAGCGTTTCTTACCTCACAAACCGAACACTCTCGCTAAGTGCCAGACATGTTCGCGTTGCCAATGCCAAATCAATCAAGAAAAGGGGAGAACGTTTTGTGGGGGTGTGATTTGTAAGAGATTATAGCTGAATTCATTTTTACACTCGACCAAACCATTCTTTAATTTCATTACTCATTTTTTTTAATTTGCATCAATCTTAACGTTATTAACATACTTATTAATTTAATCTGGCTGCTCGTCTCTTACATTGAAATTATCTCCTTGAGCTCAATAGTTCGACTCAAAACATGAAACCCAATATTGTGAACTGGTCGTAACTGGGATACGACCAGAGTCAGGGCCTGAGGGCTGCTCCCAGGGTGCCACTTTTTAATCATTTAACCATCAGGGGACATCACCATCTTAAACTGGAGACTGAGTAAGATATTCTCTCTACTGACTTTTTAATTACATTTCAATGAAAGTAGTCCCTGAAAGATGGTGCATTGACGGAAAATCGAGGCATCAATGCAATCTGGAAAGTCCACGGACCTCAGTCCCCCGAAGATTCCGAACACTTGTTTAAAGTCTGTGTGCAAAGATAAACAGTATTATAAAATATTTTGATGATGGGATCCATTTGTTTGCTTATTACCAGATAATGAAAATGTCCCTTTGCTTAGAGCTCACCAGGTGTCTTTTTTTTTAAATTTTTAAAGAGACATTTCTAAAGTTTCCCAGCACGTTTCGCTGGTGCTGTTCTGGCCGCAGCTCCCGAGCCTGGCAGGAGCCTCCATTGTTGACGTTGTGTGAGAATTTCCCACGCTTACCTTGCATGAATGAGGAGAGTGGAGGTCAACACTGTACACATGCCATTTTTTATCCATCTGCCCCTCGCTACCTGACAGTTTCACACCCATGCAGCAGGGAAGCTGGCCTCCTGCACCTAATCCGGATCTCCTGCTTTATTTCTCCCCGGGCGCGGAGGACATGTTTGTTAAACACAGGACAAGAGCCTTTGCACGGTTGCTTCATTTATTGAATTAAATGCCACTGAAGAATGTCACACAGAACGGATGTTTTTGTCAACCGCTCAGCGCTCAATGGATTTTTAACCCCTTTCTAAGCAGCAAGGGATTAAGAAGTGTTCTCTATCCCTTGTTTGCAAATCACAGCTGTCTGTGCGTAAACAACTATATTAACCCATTAACTGCCTCTGACACAGGGTACGCATTGTACAGTAATATGTTACAATTCCTTGTTGAGTATAAAGAGGCTGTTGGTGTCGATTTCTTTAAATACGGCTTTCAGTTCTCAGGAATAGAACTCCCATAGGGCCTGGTGATCTAAAATATACATCCTAGCACTTTAAGAGTTACAACAAGGATTAATGGGTAAAAAAATCAAATTGCTGGGGGCGGAGCCTGGCTGTGGAGCTGAGCAGACACACTATCTGTGGGCTCCTGAGACTGGGCCCGGTTAACGGCTGAAATTGTGGGCAAATCACTTACTCTTGAACCCCAACATGCCACATCCTGATCCACAGAACCTGGTGAACCGGGGGACACCTCGCATGCCCATAATGCCCGCTGGAATTCCTGGGCCAGGGCCTGGGGCCTACACAAAGCAGAACAGGGGAGAGACGGACGCTCTCCCAACTCATGAACGCAAGCACCATCCGCAGCACTCAGCTACCCCCCCCCCCCCTTAGGACCGGTGGGGGTTATCCCGGTCCCAATCGTTCGATTCAGCATACCTCCGTGGACCCCGAACGCGGGCACAAGCCCCAACCGCACACCAAGCCTGCAGGCCGCTCCTCACTCTAAAATGGCTGACGCACAATCCAATGGCGCACATGGGCCTCTAGAGTACAGCCTTAGCACCAACGAGCCACTGATCACCCGCTTAAACAAGCTATTTGATTCCTTTTGGGCACGGATTGAGGCCCGACACGCAGCTACACTGCCGCGACTGCAGGAGAGCTGGAGCACGAAGGGACGACAGAGCGGTGGCGGCCGGAGTGAGACAGGGCCACCCTCGGGCAAAACCTTGGAAAAGCAGTCCGTTACTCTCCACGCTAGCCCATCTGGGCCGAAGGTCAACAGGGGTACGATCCCAACGCATCTACCATGCAGGCGGAGACCTGCCCGCCGCAGGCGGTGCAACAACACCAGAGCCTCCAGACCTGTCCCAATGGGGAAGGACCCGGTCTTCAGAAGCCCCCGAGTCCGTGGCTACGAGATGCTGGCCTTGCTACCGGCCCGGAGCTGGAGGGCACACCCGGTTTGCTCATGGCCGGCCACCATCTTCTGTGGATACCTAACGCCGCCGGCACAGATCCCACCTGAGGGAATGGGGTGATTAACCATCCTGCGGGCGGTCAACCTCACATTCATAGAAGGACGCTGCCCAGACACACATGGACGCTGATCCCGCATCTCATAATGCCTCTTGCTTATTTTATGCTTATTTTATGGTTCTTATTATTTTCCAGCACACATGTACAACTAGAGCATGACCTTTATAACCCAATGCTCATGATAATGCTTAACCGGCCACCTTATGCCCCAAACCACGCAGTCTCGGTACTTGTTACCGCCTCTTTGGATGTCTCACACGGCATGAGCCACCTAAGGTTAACTCTGCTCAGCATTTTGTGGGATCGAAACACCCGAACCGCAACCTATTGCCTTTACCTTGTATAGTTGCGTACCAATTACACCCGACCCCATCTTAACCACTGCTTGATTAACCACTCCACTCACTTCAGGCATATAAAATGTACATGTCTATACTCTATACTGTGTCCACGGAGATAAGATTAACACTCTTTATACGTGTTTTACGCTTAGAAACCATCTTGTCACTCTAGTCAGCCTGTTTATCCAGCTATCAGTCAGCTACTGACTTATCGAATGCATGTTTATTTACAACCATAACCTAATCGGTAGCATAGCCTGGCTGTAGACCAATTGTTTAACTCTTGATAACTCTTGTTCTTACTATTATAAAATTGTGCTTATATAATCTACTACTCCAATTGTACTGCAAATGTCGAACCTGTGGATTGCCGTTGGGGTACCTCAGGTCTGTTTGTGTTAACTTCATGCACAGCAAAAATACAAAATAAAAAAAAATAAAAAAAATAAAATTGCACAGTTGTGTTTTGATTGCTCGGTCCGCACGATGTTTCATACATCGTTTGTTTGAGAAGATTTTTTAGGTTTGTGACTTAAAAATAACAAAAAATAATTCAAAAGGTTCCTCCATTATTGAATGCCTATGTGCACTATGTGTTTTTGTTGTGCATTTTATTGTTTGACTTCTTTATCTTTAGATTGAAAGCTCACGGGCGACTTTATATCAAAGATCTTCGATGACTAGATCTCAGCTCACAGGCTGGGCCCTTTTTACTTTTTGTATTGGTCTGTGTATATTATGTCTTTTTTTTTTTTCCTCACTAATTGTACAGCGCTGCAGGGTATGTTGGCTCTTTGTAAATGCCAGTAAAATAAATATATTTTTTTTTGCGTTTTTATTAAATCACATAGTAAATTGTAAATGGCTGTATTGGAGATCAGACTGTACAAATAAGTGACATCGTTCTCGTTTAGATGATAAATGCACATTTAGAGCTGATTCCAGAGACTCTAGTAATGTCAGTGGATGGATCACTTTGCTTCTGTAATTTCACTGCGTGCTCCTGAGGCCGTCACTAATCCAGGGATCATTGTGTGGTTTGCTCCAGCAGAAAATCCTATTTTGAATACTTGAGTCAAAGTGTGTGAAAAGGATATTTTAAAAGATATACTGCTCTTAGATTGCAGGTCAATATTTAAATACATCAAACACGGCTTAAAAGAACTCTCCAAGCACCATATACATTACAGTGAGCTGTAGTGGTTATGGTGCCAGGAAAGCCCATTGCACCCCCGCTTTGTAAGTTGTCAAATCATTTTAGAAAGGTTTGACTTTCACATCAGAAATTGATACAACCCGACACACCCCAGAGTAGTCCAGAACCGAAATGCCCATGTGTACAAAAACGACAGCAACTCCAATTATTCATTCTAGCCTTTCATTGTCTGTGGCTGATATACCTCTAGGCACAGTGAATAAGGGGTCCACGTCTAAATGACACTTTTAAACTTGGGTGAACTTAGAATATGTAAATAAGCAAAATACAGTAAGAGACACGCAAAGAATGGGCAAAGGTTTAATAGTTCCCATTCAAGAGGCCTCAAATAAGTTTTTATTTTCTTGTGCCATTACAGAGAAAACATCCAAAATTTAACATTCAAGACTCTTCTCATGGTCATGGGCAGACTCCCCCCCGCCCCGCCCCCCCCCCCCCCCCCAAAAAAAAAACAACAACAATTTATATTATGAATGGAAGATACAATAGACTTGTTATGCAAGGTAGTAACAATACATTTTTTTTTTTTTTTTTTTTTTCAAAAGTCATGGGCAGATTTGCAACTGTTTATGTGGTGATTATACCCTGTCACGTGCAACTGTTACTTTAATTTGTTTTTTTTTTCTATAACCTGTATAGTTAGTGGCTTCAGACTTTGGCTAGAATCTCAATCCATGTAGGATCAGCATTAGGCTCGGAAATCTGTCTTTAGTAATGTTCTAACTGAGAATTCAGGGTCCTCGAGAAGATCTAATATCATTCATTTTGTTTCCCGTAGGTGTTCACCTCACATGGACCGACTGTCATTATGCCCACTTGGTTTGTTTCCAGGGAGTGGTACTGCCATGTGGGGCAGTTTGTCGAGGACGGCACGGTAAGATGTTTTCTACATAATATCAATTTTCACATGACATTTATTTAAGCCGTTAAGTGTCAGAAGTGGGGCACTAATACAAAACTAACATGAACTTTAATTTTATCTCAACTTGTTTATCGTTAAAACGTGTTAAAACATGTGAAGGCTGTACAAAGACTGCACACAATTCATAAACCTTTAAATGAGCAGGTGCATTTATAGGCTTAGGTGGTTAAAATATCTTCATAGTGGACCCCAAAATGTATACTGTATACAGTGGGGGGACACACCATAAATGAATAAAATATTGCGCTTTTTTCCACATACTTTACTTGTGAAGTAAGGAATAGTGTTGAATAAAAATGGGGGTGGGGGGGGGGTGGTTGGGGAGGGGGAAAGGGTAATAATTAGATAAATGTTTAAAATACAAAATAGGTTAAAAAAATGTTTTAAAAAAACACAAAACACAAAATGTTATTCAAGTAAATTCCCCTGAATGCACATTATTTTCCATTTGGGTAAGCATAAGAGTAGTGCCCCTAGGATACTGCAATGTCCCATGTAACACTCCTCATCTCCCCTACGTTTTGATGTCACAGAAGGGGATATCACATGAGATAAGTTCTATTATTGGATAGTAAACTATTAGCCCTATTATTAGATAGTAAACTATTAGCCCTATTATTAGATAGTAAACTATTAGCCCTATTATTGGATATTTAGCTGTTAGCCCTATTATTGGATAGTAAGCTGTTAGCCCTATTATTGGATAGTAAACTATTAGCCCTATTATTGGATAGTTAGCTGTTAGCCCTATTATTGGATATTAAGCTGTTAGGCCCATTATTGGATAGTAAGCTGTTAGCTCTATTATTGAATATTAAGCTGTTAGCCCTATTATTGGATAGTTAGCTGTTAGCCCTATTATTGGATAGTAAACTATTAGCCCTATTATTGGATATTAAGCTGTTAGCCCTATTATTGGATAGTAAGCTGTTGGCCCTATTATTGGATAGTAAGCTGTTAGCTCTATTATCGGATAGTAAGCTGTTAGCCCTATTATTGGATAGTTAACTGTAAGCTCTATTATTGGATAGTAAACTGTTAAGTTAGCTGTTAGCCGTATTATTGGATAGTAAGCTGTTAGCTCTATTATTGAATATTACGCTGTTAGCCCTATTATTGGATAGTTAGCTGTTAGCCCTAGTATTGGATAGTAAGCTGTTAGCCCTATTATTGGATAGTTAGATGTTAGCCCTATTATTGGATAGTTAGATGTTAGCCCTTTTATTGGATAGTTAGCTGTTAGCCCTTTTATTGGATAGTTAGCTGTTAGCCCTATTATTGGATAGTAAGCTGTTAGCCCTATTATTGGATAGTAAGCTGATAGCTCTATTATTGGATAGTAAGCTGATAGCTCTATTATTGGATAGTAAGCTGATAGCTCTATTATTGGATAGTTAGCTGTTAGCCCTATTATTGGATAGTTAGCTGTTTGCCCTATTATTGGATAGTTAGCTGTTAGCCATATTATTGGATAGTTAGCTGTTAGCCCTATTGTTGAATAGTTAGCTGTTTGCCCTATTATTGGATAGTTAGCTGTTAGCCCTATTATTGGGTAGTTAGCTGTTAGCCCTATTATTGGATAGTTAGCTGTTTGCCCTATTTTTGGATAGTTAGCTGTTAGCCCTATTATTGGATAGTTAGCTGTTAGCCTTTTCATTGGATAGTTAGCTGTTGGTCCTATTATTGGATAGTTAGCTGTTAGCCCTATTATTGGATAGTTAGCTGTTAGCCTTATTATTGGATAGTTAGCTGTTAGTTCTATTATTGGATAGTTAGCTGTTAGCCTTATTATTGGATAGTTAGCTGTTAGTTCTATTATTGGATAGTTAGCTGTTAGCCTTATTAATGGATAGTTAGCTGTTAGCCCTATTAAATTACTGGGTAGTAAGCTGTTTTGATTGTATTTATTGTAGCAAAATACATGACACTGCCTGACATAATTTATTAATATACCCTTACATTTGTACAAGATCCTTGGACGGTGTCCCCCTTTTTAACACTAAATGGTAAACTCATTCAACCAGTATCCAATTTTACCCAAATCAGTGGTTCTTAACCCCCCAGGGTCAGGACTCAAAAATGGGTTCCCATGTTATTTATTAATCAGACCCCAGACAACTTCCTACACTTTTACAAAACTGCTTGACCCTATATATGCTGTAGGATGGGCTACGGTTTTTTGAACAACCCTTTAGGACGTATTATTGTTAGCATTTATATGGCACTAAC
Organism: Pelobates fuscus; assembly: GCF_036172605.1. Taxonomy (NCBI): domain Eukaryota; kingdom Metazoa; phylum Chordata; class Amphibia; order Anura; family Pelobatidae; genus Pelobates; species Pelobates fuscus. The sequence continues at coordinate 363,536,512 of NC_086321.1, forward strand.
ATAGTCCGCAGCGCTTTACAATTATGCAGAAAGGATCTAAAATGACTTTTGACATACTAAGTAATAATGACAGGAACGAGAGTTGAAGAGGATCCTGTGCAAACAAGCTTGCAATCGAGGAGACTCTCCCTTCTTGAAATCTATAATAATTCAGAAAGCAATAAACAAGTTGTATTACTGGGATCAACACATCAATAAAACCTATAATACATAGGTCCAAGAAGTATAACAAATAAACACACCATTCTATCAGCCAGTACGTATTCTGATTAAGGATTTGAGAAAATGAAGGGGGAGGGGAAGTTAGTGTAGTAGATAACAGTATGAAGAGGAGATAAGTAATGTATAAACTAAATCCCTCATGTTGTTCATGAATGCTTTACTGAATTAATACAGTTACCTAATTTAAAAAACAAGCAAACAAAAACCCCTTTGTTTATCTAACAGTACAGTATAGGAGGAATTGGTTGAGTAAAAAGTTGGACTAGTGTGAGCCATTGGCCCGGTGGGATCTGAATAGCTGTGCACGTAATACTTTGTCTAATTGTTTCTGAAATAACTATATAAGGAGACATTTAAGCTTTTCCCAGAAAGCATTTTACTGTCCTTTAAGGCCAGTGCTTTAGTGATGAGCTGTTCATCTGCAGTCACATTCAATATTCGTTCATCTTGTCCTAATGTGATGAGGACAAGATGTCACTGTGCCAAAATCAACATTATCTTGTTCCAGCTGGTGTCAAAACCAACAGCAAGGGTCTCGTCCCTTAGTAAAGGTCACCCTAAGGGATGTGAGAGGGGTGAGACTTCTCCATGTTAATATCTTATCCTCTCTGTTCTGTGAATATGAATGTCCATGGTAGATCACAAGGGCATATCATGATTCATGTTTGTACAACAGGGACCAGCAGGGATACATGTAATGTTTGGAGAATCACCCTGAGTGCTCCAGTGATGTTACTGTTTGCCAGATTTATGGCATCCTTTTGGCTGCGACCATAAATGTTAGAAATGTACAGCTCACAGGATCAGCCATTAAACCCTGTGATCCGTATATAGGTGGCTAAAGGCTCATTTGTATTGTAAAAATGTTTTGAGTAATGCTTAGACAGTAAAAGTGGGATGAAAACCGCTTAGTGCACGGAACATTGATGGCAGAAGCAGTTTGTATGGAATCCTCAACCAACGTATTCATTAAAGGAATACTATAAATGTTGGGAATGCAAACATAATTATATTTATTAATTTAATCTATTTTATTGGTGCCCCCCTCACCCATGATAGTTTAAAAATGTAACTTTCCTTTACTCCCTCGCCACACTGATCTTGCCACAGTAGTGATACTGCAGGGGCATGATCTATAGACCAAAACTGCTTTATTACTTAGGTTGTTTTGGTGACTATAGCGTCCCTTTAGTAAAAGGTATGGAAGACTTGGGTAATGAATGAAGGCTAGAAAAACTGCCTTTATTTCCTTTAAAAAGTCGTCACATTGAGGATATGCTGACACTATCAAATGTATATATATAGTATCAGTGCAAACTGCTGTCTGGTAACATGTTCAGTGGCAGGAGCATGCACCTGTCAAGAGGTCATCCATTGAGACTAGAAGAAAGGAGTTTTCACTTACAGCACACAAAATTATTCCATACAGTAAGAAAAATACAAACGTGGAATTCTCTGCCTACTGACATTGTCTTTTTAGATTCACTAGCTATTATTATTATTTTTTTTTTTAAAGGTCTGTATGTTTTGGTTTTTGGAAAAGCAGAATGTTCAAGGATATCCATATGCACGGGAAAAGGTTTTTGATCCAAGAAGAAATAGATGTGTAGAAAAAGATTTAAAAAGTGTCTTTTAAAGGTTGAACTTTATCAATGTAGATTACTATGTAACCGTGATTATGTTGTTCATGGCAAGCTCATCCATCCTTGAAGAAAATGCATTTTGCTGGGACTACACCTACCTTCATCTTGATTCTTTTGCAAAATAATAGCCTGAAACAAAGTTGGGAAAGACAGTATTGTCAACTAAGCAGGCCTGGTCTTTTGACTGAATTGTCCATACTTTTCTTCTCCAACGAATAGATCTTGTTAGTGATTTTGTTAGTGTCCTTCAGCTGTCCATCTTTCCGAACCACTTGGAGGAGAAACAGTGGCATAGATCCATAAAGATTGTCCTTCATTTATCTATGGTACAGAGATCACCGCTGTAGGTATCATGAGAAACAGAGCCAGTCTTAGATCAAGCTGGAAGTCTTGAATAGAAATCAATTTATCATGAACTGTTTGTATGATAGGAATATAATAACAGATCGTTTGCAAAGTTTTTTAAAAAAAACACTTCAACACTTTGACCGTTACAATGTTCTAACAGTCCCCTCACACCTTGGAGTGTAGCTACTGTTCCAGAATTTTCAGGCCCCGGGAAACAGTGAGACAAGGAAAGCTGTTTAATTTCTTGGCACAGCAAGAGGGGAAAGCAATTTTTCTGGTTAATCTGTAAGGAAGGGGATAGAATAAATCAAACCCTTTTTTCCAAACAGACTGACTGTTTTCCCACGAGAGCTTGCTTGTCGCCAGTGGTTCTGATCTACCCACGCACGCTTTCCACTTCTTTTTGTACAGTCTGTCGTTTATGTATTGCTTGTAGCTCAACATTTTGGGCGCGATCACTGTACTAGCACATTTTAGGTTCCAAAATAAACCTGGCTACTTGCGACCCAACGGCCTGGAGAGTGAAATTATTTTTTTATGATTGTAAGATATGATCATAAATAATAATGACTGTAATATGTGTGTGTTTACTTGGTGATTGTCACTGTCATTTAATGTTTAGGCTATTTGCAGTTTACATATATATAAATAGTTGTGCGTTCTGAAGTACAGGGTAGATAGATGGCTATAGAAATGCTTTGACAGTTGTATTGCCAGGAAGGTGTTAGTGACTGGTAAACTCTTTAAAGAACTGAAATAGTTGATATTTGGGTGTAGCTATTACTGGTGGGATTTAAAGCGACCATATTTTCTTAAAGGGACCGTTTTCCTGGCACAGCAGGTCCCCTCTCCAGGGCCGGACTGGCCCACCGTAATACCGGGAAATTTCCCGGTGGGCTGTCGGCACCTGGGGCCGGGCAGACACCTGGGTCTGCTGGCGGCCGCTGGGGGAGGTCTGCTGGCGGCCGCTGGGGGAGGTCTGCTGGCGGCCGCTGGGGGAGGTCTGCTGGCGGCCGCTGGGGGAGGTCTGCTGGCGGCCGCATGTGAAGCTGTGCTGTGCTGGCTCTGCTCCCAGCGTGCAGCTGAATGAGACCGGGGCCGGAATATGACGTCATATTCCAGCCGCGGTCTCATTCAGCAGCGCGCGAAGGCGGGAGAGCAGAGCCAGCACAGCACAGCTTCACATGCGGCCGCCAGCAGACCTCCCCCAGCGTCCGCCAGCAGACCTCCCCCAGCGGCCGCCAGACTCCAGCACAAGTCCCCCAGCGGCCGCCAGCACAGTCAGCAGTCTGCACTGCACGCTCCCCTGGCAGCCAGGTAGGAGTAATGTGTGTTATGTAAGTAATGTGTGTTAATGTGTCTGTCTGTCTGTTTGTCTGTGTCATGGTGTCTGTCTGTATGGTGTGTGTCTGTCTGTCATGGTGTGTGTATGTGTGTCTGTGTCATGGTGTCTGTCTGTATGGTGTGTGTGTGTGTCTGTCTGTATGGTGTGTGTGTGTGTGTGTGTCTGTCTGTATGGTGTGTGTGTGTGTCTGTCCGTCATAGTGTGTGTATGGTGTGTGTGTCTGCCTGTGTCATGGTGTGTGTGTCTGTCTGTCATGGGATGTGTGTCTGCCCGTCATGGGGTGTGTGTCATGGTATATGTGTGTGTGTCATGGTGTGTGTGTCTGTCTGTATGTTGTGTGCGTGTCTGTCTGTGTCATGGTGTGTGTGTGCGTGTCTGTCATGGTGTGTGTGTGTGTGTCTGCCTGTGTCATGGTGTGTGTGTCTGTCTGTCTGTCATGGGATGTGTGTCTGCCTGTCATGGGGTGTGTGTCATGGGATGTGTGTGTGTCATGGTGTGTGTGTGTCTGTCTGTGTCATGGTGTGTGTGTGTCTGTCTGTGTCATGGTGTGTGTGTGGTTCTGTCTGTGTCATGGTGTGTGTGTGTCTGTCCGTCATAGTGTGTGTATGGTGTGTGTGTGTCTGTCTGTATGTTGTGTGTGTGTGTCTGTCTGTGTCATGGTGTGTGTGTGTCTGCCTGAGTCATGGTGTGTGTGTCTGTCTGTCTGTCATGGGATGTGTGTCTGCCCGTCATGGGGTGTGTGTCATGGTATATGTGTGTGTGTCATGGTGTGTGTGTCTGTCTGTGTCATGGTGTGTGTGTCATGGTATATGTGTGTTTTTAAAAATAGTGTTTTTGCTCACCTTTTTTTCTCCTACGTAGCGTGCGGGTCTCCCCTCGACTGGTCCTGCCTCTATGACTAAGATCATCAAGCTTGATGATCTCAGCCAATCCAATGCTTTGCCATAGGATTGGCTGCAAAACACTACACCAATCAGCAGAGGCGGCTCTCTAATTAGGCGATTTAGGCGGCCGCCTAAGGCCTCGCGCTTGCTGGGGCCTCGTGGCCGCCTAAATCACCTTAGGGCAGACTGAACTGCCAGGTCCTCGGTCCATGACCGAGGATCCGACAGTGAGAGGGGACCCGGCGGTTGTCCCAGTATGCCGCCGGGTGGCCCCTCCACATGGTCTAACCACAGGGAGAGCCAGCCTCTGATCTGCAGCTCCGCCGAGTGCAGAGCTGCAGATCACATAATGTGGTTCTCTCGAGCACACAGAGCGTTGCCGCGGGTTACCATGGCAACGCTCTGACAGGCTCTCGCGAGAACGAGGTCTGCAGCTCTTGCGGAGCTGCAGACAGAACAGTCATCCCACCAGACCACCAGGGAGTGCTGCCACTGGACCACCAGGGAATTTAATTGTAAAACAAGGTATTTTAGTGTGTGGAGGCTTGTCACAGCCTTTACACACACTGTCCCCAAAACTGCCCACCCACCCTAACTGCCCCAAAACTGCCCACCCAGCCTCACTGCCCACCCACCCTCACTGCCCCAAAACTGCCCACCCACCCTAACTGCCTCAGCACTGCCCACCCACCCTCACTGCCCCAGCACTGCCCACCCTCACTGCCCCAAAACTGCCCACCCACCCTCACTGCCCACCCAGCCTCACTGTCCCAACACTGCCCACCCACCCTCATTGCCCACCCAGCCTCACTGTCCCAACACTGCCCAACCACCCTCAGGGCCCTAAAACTGCCCACCCACCCTCTCTGCCCCAACACTGCCCTCCCACCCTCACTGCCCCAGCACTGCCCACCCTCACTGCCCCAAAACTGCCCACCCGCCCTCAATGCCCACCCAGCCTCACTGTCCCAACACTGCCCACCCACCCTCACTGCAAACCCAGCCTCACTGTCCCAACACTGCCCACCCACCCTCACTGCCCCAAAACTGCCCACCCACCCTCTCTGCCCCAACACTGCCCACCCACCCTCACTGCCCCAACACTGCCCTCCCACCCTCTCTGCCCCAACACTGCCCACCCTCACTGCCGCAAAACTGCCCTCCCACCCTCACTGTCCATCTACATACACTGCCCCAACACTGCCCACCCACCCTCATTGCTCCAACACTGCCCACCCACCCTCACTGCCCACCCAGCCTCACTGTCCCAACACTGCCCACCCACCCTCACTGCCCCAAAACTGCCCACCCACCTTCACTGCCACAGCACTGCCCACCCACCCTCACTGCCCCAGCACTGCCCACCCTCACTGCCCCAAAACTGCCCACCCAACCTCACTGCCCACCCTGCCTCACTGTCCCAACACTGCCCACCCACACTCACTGCCCACCCAGCCTCACTGTCCCAACACTGCCCAACCACCCTCAGTGCCCCAAAACTGCCCACCCACCCTCTCTGCCCCAACACTGCCCACCCACCCTCACTGCCCCAACACTGCCCTCCCACCCTCACTGCCTCAGCACTGCCCACCCACCCTCACTGCCCCAGCACTGCCCACCCTCACTGCCCCAAAACTGCCCACCCAGCCTCACTGTCCCAACACTGCCCACCCACCCTCACTGCCCCAAAACTGCCCACCCACCTTCACTGCCCCAGCACTGCCCACCCACCCTCAATGCCCCAGCACTGCCCACCCTCACTGCCCCAAAACTGCCCACCCAACCTCACTGCCCACCCAGCCTCACTGTCCCAACACTGCCCACCCACCCTCACTGCCCACCCAGCCTCACTGTCCCAACACTGCCCAACCACCCTCAGTGCCCCAAAACTGCCCATCCACCCTCTCTGCCCCAACACTACCCACCCTCACTGCCCCAACACTGCCCTCCCACCCTCACTGCCCCAGCACTGCCCACCCTCACTGCCCCAAAACTGCCCACCCTCACTGCCCACCCAGCCTCACTGTCCCAACACTGCCCACCCACCCTCACTGCCCACCCAGCCTCACTGTCCCAACACTGCCCACCCACCCTCACTGCCCCAAAACTGCCCACCCACCCTCTCTGCCCCAACACTGCCCACCCACCCTCACTGCCCCAACACTGCCCTCCCACCCTCACTGTCCATCTACATACACTGCCCCATCACTGCCCACCCACCCTCATTGCCCCATCACTGCCCTCCCACCCTCACTGTCCACCTACATACACTGCCCTAACACTGCCCCCCCACCCTCACTGCCCTCCCACCCTCACTGCCCACCTACATACACTGCCCCAACACTGCCCTCCCACCCTCACTGTCCATCTACATACACTGCCCTCCCACCCTCACTGCCCTCCCACCCATACTACCCCAACACTGCCCTCCCACCCCCACTGCCCACCCACATACACTGCCCTGCCCCAACACTGTCCTCCCACGCACACTGCCCTCTCACCCACACTGCCCTGCACCCCACACTGCCCTGCCCCCACATACCCTGTCTCAAACATGCCCTGCCCCAACATACACTGCCCCCACACTAACCACCGCAGACACTGTCCCCCACACTGACCACCACATACACTGCCCCCCACATTGACCACCACATACCCTGCCCCCCACAGTGACCACCACATACCCTGCCCCCCACACTGTCCGCCACACACTCTGCCCCCACACAATTTCTCACACAAAATGCCCCCCACTGTCACACACCCAGCTCTCCCACACACTTTGCCACCCACATGGTCACACACCCTGCCCCCCTACACTGTCATACACACTGCCCCCTCATGCTGTCACACACCCTGCCTTCACTAAACTGTGTCCCACACACCTTGCCCTCCCAAACTGTAACACACCCTGTCCCCCCCACACTATCACACACTGCTCCGCACACTTTCACCATCCTCCACACTACTACCCCACACTGTCATCTTCTTCCTCACTGTCACCCAGGGCCGGCGCGTCCATAAGGCGGCCGCCTTAGGGCGCACCGGCTCTGGGGGCGCCAGATTTCAGTGACCGGCAGGAGGGAAGCGCTCCCTCCTGCCAGGTCACCTTCTGGACCCCCGGCTGGCGGCAGCGTTCTAATGAGAGGCTGCGAGGGAGCTCTAACCTGTCTGCTCTGCTCCCTCGCGCGCCGTGTGCTGATGCTGCGGGAGCCGGAAGATGACGTCATATTCCGGCTCCCGCGGCATCAGCAGACAGCCCGCGAGGGAGCAGAGCAGACAGGTTAGAGCTCCCTCGCAGCCTCTCATTAGAACGCTGCCGCCAGCCGCACGGAAGCCCCACTGGACCCCAGGGACACATCCACACCAGCTCTCCAGGTAGGGAGGCTGGGTGGATATTAATATTTAATTGTGTGTGTCTGAAAGTGTATATGTGAGTGTGTGTGTGTGTGTGTCTGTGTGTCTGTGAGTGTGTGTGTCTGTGAGTGTGTGTGTCTGAAAGTGTATGTATGAGTGTGTGTGTATGTGTGAGTGTGTCTGTGAGTGTGTGTGTCTGTGTCTGAAAGTGTATGTGTGAGTGTGTGTTTGTCTAAATGTGTGTGTGTCTGTGTATGTGTTTGTCTGTGAGTGTGTGTCTGAAAGTGTGTGTGTCTGAAAGTGTATGTGTGATTGTGTGTGTCTGAAAGTGTATGTGTGAGTTTGTCTAAATGTGTGTGTGTCTGTGTATGTGTTTGTGAGTGTGTGTCTGAAAGTGTATGTGTAAGTGTGTGTGTGAGTGTGTGTGTATGTGTCTGTGAGTGTGTGTGTATGTGTCTGTCAGTGTGTGTGTATGTGTCTGTCAGTGTGTGTGTGTATGTGTTTGTCTTTGTGTGTGTATGTGTTTGTCTGTGAGTGTGTGTCTGAAAGTGTATGTGTAAGTGTGTGTGTGAGTGTGTGTGTATGTGTCTGTCAGTGTGTGTGTGTATGTGTCTGTCAGTGTGTGTGTGTATGTGTTTGTCTTTGTGTGTGTATGTGTTTTTCTGTGAGTGTGTGTATGTGTGAGTGTGTATGTGTTTGTGTGTGTCTGTGTATGTGTTTGTCTGTGAGTGTTTCTGTGTGTGTGTATCTGTGTATGTGTTTGTCTGTGAGTGTGTGTGTCTGTGTATGTGAGTGTGTGTATGTGTCTGTGAATGATTGTATGAATGTGTGTGTCTGTGTGTGTGTGTGTTTGTGAGTGTCTGTCAAATCAGTGAGAGTATGTTTGTGATTGAGTGTGTGTCTGTCAATGAATGAATGAGTGTGTGTCAGATCAGTGAGTCTGTGTCTGTCAGTGACGTCTGTGTGTTTGTCATTGAGTGTGTGTGGCTGTTAGTGTGTATACACCACTGAGTGTAGCGTGGCGGAGCGCAGTACACGAGCTTCTGTTTCCTGTACCCGGCCAGACTGAGAGGAGGTGCTCACTGAGAGAGCACTTCCTGTCAGTCCAGCCAGGTACAGAAAACTGAAGCTCCTGTAGAGGGTCTGCTCCGCAACGCTACAAGACAGGTAGGAGGCACACCAGGAAGGGGAGTGTGACCACTAAGAGAGTGGGGGACAGAGAGGGGACAGAGAGGGGAGGGGACAGAGAGGGGAGGGGAGAGAAAAACCAAGGGACAGGGAAAAGAGGGGGGAGGGGAGAGGAACACTAAGGGACGGGGAAGAGGGAGGGGCTAGTTAGGAGGCACATAGGTGAAGATGTTACTTTTAGAGGGGGGGGGGCGGAAAAATTCATCTTCGCCTATCTACCCAAAAATCCTTGCTCCAGCCCTGCTGTCACCCACTCACACCTTGCCCCCATAACTGTCACATTCCTCCACACTGCTCTCTCACCCTGTTACCCTTTCACACACTTGCACCCCATATTGTCAGCCCCCAACACTGTCACCAATACATACAGTCACACCCCCCCACACACACACACACACACTGCCCCTGCACACACGGTCACCCTTTCCAACACTGCATCCCACACTCTCACCTACCCACCGTCACAATTCCACACACATACAGCCACCCCACACACTGTCACCCCCCACACCCAGCCTTGCTCACATTAACCTCTCCTAATCTTGTTGCTCTCACCCCCTCCATCCATACCACAATTACCGCCCTCGCTCTTCTACACTCACCCTATCACATTAATCCCCCTAATCCTATCACACTCATCTTCTCTCATACTGTCACACTCACCCCCAACCCTGTCACACTCATCCTTTTTCACATTAACCCTTTCACGTGGGCCCAACCATGCCACACTCACCCTGTCACGTAATCCTGTCCGGCTCACTTTCCCTTTGCCTTGTCACACTCCCTCCTCCAGCCGTGCAACACGTAACCCATAACCCTGTTAAACTCATCCCCTCTTCACCCTATCACATTAACTTCTCCTATCCTGTCACTCATCCTGCCTAGACATGCCACACTCACCCTGTCACATAACCCTCCCTCATCCTGTCACTCTCACCTCCCCTCGCCCTGTCACCCTTTCTCCTTCAACCGTGCCACACTCACCCCAACAGTGAATACAGAGACTAGCTCTTGATAAAGGCGCCACATAGCGCCGAAACGCGCGTCGAGTTAGACGCTGGGGTGTTGGGGTCTTTTTTTATTTTAACATGTCTGGGTCTCTCTGGTAGCGATATGTCTCTTAGCGGTTAATAGATTTAGGGTTGTATCCTGCCTGGCGTTTTTGCCGCACAGTTTTAGGAAGGCTTTAGGAAGGCTTGCATCTATTTACCTACCTCCTAAGGGTTTGCCTCTCAGGCACTGCAGTTATATTTCGAGTTATATTCAGGGACTCCTCTGCTGATATCTCCTATTTCTGTTAGCCCGTAATTACTCTGTCCTGTTCGGATAGGGCTAAATAGCATTTGTAGTACCATATGCAGTTAGGAGTTTAGGCTATCTACCCCTCTTTCTCGTAACTACAAGGAGGGTTTCATATTATTATTATTTTCTAACTTTATACATATGGAGCTTGCCTTCCTAAGTGTTCTGTAAGTTGGGGGCTGTTTAGAGGTGTCTCCACAGTGGCACTGACTCTCAGTCCTACCTGTACCTACATAACTTACTATAGAGGTCGCCCGCTGGCTTTTTTGCTGCCCTCAGACAATTATATAGGTGACACCTCCACCTTGACTGTTAGTCGTACTAGGTGGGCAGCTCATACCAGGGGCTGACTCACTTTATGGTCTACAAAGGTGACCGCACTACGCCTTTAAACTGTGCTTATGCAGTGGAGGTTTACTTACGTACCTTTAAGTCCTCCATCTGTTTATACTACCACTAACCCACCGCTGAGTTTGACTTGGCCTATCTAGCCTGTCGCTTTTATATGGTCCCCCTGCGATATACTCCACATATAGTATATTACTTCGCAGGGGTATACCTACGTGATCTCCAATTTAATTTAATTTACTTTATTTAGAAGGTTGAGACCTAGTGCGTGTTGCACGTGTTTCCACATATATACCCCCTCTACCCCTCCCCCCCCCTTTTCCCTTTTTTTCACTGTTTATCTGCACCTCCTTGGTTTACCAATTTTTGGTTTTTAGCAACTTAACTTCTTATTAAAGACTTTTTTATTTTTTTGTACCTACTTACGCTTACTTGCATGATGCAGCCATGGGACTTTAGTTAATTTTGTACCCTCCTGTATGGGCACACCCTCGATTAGTGGTCTTTGGAGGCAGGGCCCTTGCTCTCCCTTCCATCTACCCTAATACTTGGGATTTCTTCTTCTCTCTGTATCCAGCGCTGCAAACCTGTCATACATTATAACTACAGCTCATTATACACACAATTCAACCCTTATATGTTTTTTTACTATGAGTGTTAGTGGGGGGCCTCTTGTTTGAGTTTCGCCTAAGGCCTCATAAAGTCTAGAGCCGCCACTGCCAATCAGCATCTCCTCATAGAGATGCATTGAATCAATGTATCTCTATGGGGAACGTTCAGCACCTCCAGAGTGTGGAGGCCCTGAATGTAGGTGCACTGACACAGGAAGCACCTCTAGTGACCGTCTGAGTGACTGTCACTAGCGGTGTCACTTTGAAGCAATGTAAACACTGCCTTTTCTCTGAAAAGTCAGTGTTTACGTTGAAAACCTGTAGAGACATGTTATAGATACCAGTACCACTAGATTAAACTGTGTGTGTGCGTCTATATCAATCATCTGTCATCTGGGGTGGTAAGATATAGCCTTACATATTACATACGGCAATATATGGCGCAATGACTTATGGGGCTGGCATAACATTTTTTTCCAGGGCTGCTTTGTATCCCCAGTCCGGCCCTGCTCTCTCCCTCCCACCCCTCATCCCAGTTTGCTGAAGGGGTTAAAACCCCTTTAGTGACTTATGTGTATCCAGCGCTGGGTCAGGCTCTGCCTACGCTCCTATTGAGCATGCGCGGCCGGAGGCAGGGGAGACTGCAATGATTACACTTGCAGGGTTAAGGGTAGTGGGAGTTGGCACCCAGACCACTCCAATGGGCAGAAGTGGTCTGGGTGCCTGGAGTGTCCCTTTAATTCCATGGTAAATGGCCATTACTCTCAGAATACTTTGTCAAGTAAAATATGGCCGGTATCTGCCCTGGAAAGAGACTGGAGTTCATTCTTTCTTGTTGAACTGAAAATTGTCAACAATGTCCCTGGTGCATGCGCAGTTGATGTTTATTAAAAATACATTAATTTATAAATATATATGATCGTTGTTTTTTTTTTAATTATTATTATTTTGTTTTCAATGCAAACAATGCCCTTATATTTATTTAGCATTTCTTACACAGATTGCTTTACATAGCTTAGGGATATTTAGATATAATATTTCATAATCTACACATTATTTTAGCGTAGATCATGTTTTAGAATCCCGTACTCCAGGCGTGTTGACAGCACGCGTGCAGTTCAGGGACTCTATCCTTGCTCTGATCATGAGCTCACATGCGCTGGTCTGCCGGAGATTAGTGGGAGCTGCACTTCCAAGTGGTACTTGCCACCATTTTAATGGGACTGTAGCTCCCACTAAGCTGTAAATCCTAGGGCTGCCAGAGTTAAGTCCTTCTTTACCATACACTGCCCCAACACAACCCACTAGTACTCTCCAGTACTGCGGTTCCATATTAAAACTAGCACTTGTCCCCAAATAGGAGCCCTTGGTGTGTCGTAGTAATAAAGTGTCCACTCTCACATTGAGATTAGATGTGGACGTGACAGAGACATGAGACTGTGCAGGGAGGGTTCAATCAGAAGTTCAGACAGGTCTCTCGGAAAGTGACTGTACAAAGATATTACAGTTTCATTGTTGGATAATACGTAACATTCTGCTGGTCACAGAGGGACAATCAATCATAGATGTCAGCCGTGGGAAATATACAAAATTCAGGAATTAATGTCTCATTATTTTATACAACCATGCTCCCACTCCTTTTATTGAACTCATGGGTTGCGATCCTTTTAGAACAGAAGACTGCAGCAGGCCTTTCTATGTCTCTGTTACGCTATCTTCACTCCTGGTTGGTCTTGGAAATGGTCCTGTTCTGTTATGCAAGTTCTTAAATTAAGCAGGGCTGCTGGTTACTCATCACTGCTATATAATACAGTGTTATATCTCTCTGCAAATACTAAAATAAATGTTATTGCTGTATCTAGTGAAGGTCTGAATTAGGGTGATAAGTTAACTGCAGTTCACGTTCTGCTATTTACCAAGATATATCCCACTGTGGTGGAATCTCGGTAAAAATAAATTTAGTAGGCCGAGATTACCACGTGGCATGTGTACGTGCATATACTGGTGTATCGGTCGGTTGGTTGCACGTGGCAAAGATACGATCAGTAGTGTACGGAGCATGTGCGAGAATACAGGATGTAGTATTCCCCTCCTCCATTGTACTGGACAAGCCATGCGGTCAAGCAGGAAGTTAGTTCTTGTTCGTTTTGATTGGTTATGAGAATGTGCGGGTGGAGCTTAATATGGGAGGAGTTATGTGCCTATATAAGGAGCCTGCACTATTGTCCGGGGCTCAGAACTTGTTGTATTTTGGTGACACTAGTCTCTCTGAGTCCCGATCGGTGAACCGAATAAAGAATCTCTTCCTTCCTGAAGAAACCTGTGTCCATCTCTCTGTGCTTGGCTTCCGTCAGTTTCTCCGGTATCACCACTAGAACGCTTTCAGATTAGGCTGCTGAATCAGCACAGTTGCCATGTTGCATCAACCCTGCTATGTAGAAGTGTGAGATTCAGTGTTTAGTGTAAGGAGTAGAGCTGTTAGGCTCAGTGTACGGAGAGCTGCAGGGTTCCAGCTTTACACCACAGAGAACTGTGGGTTCAGTGTTTTGTCTGTTGAAAGAGACATTGTTCAGTATTCATCCAATGGAAGGCTGCAGGGTTCTGTCTGTGGAGAGCCGTAAGGCTCAGTCTACAGAGAATTGCAGAGTTCAGTGCTTAGCCTGCGGAACCTGCAGTGTTAAGTATTGATTATTAAAAAAGAGCTGCAGGGTTCAGTATGGATTCTGTGGAGAGCTGCAGGGTTCATTACTGATTATATAGAGAGCTGCAATGTTTAGTATTGATTATATAGAGTGCTGCAGCTTTCAGTATTGAATATATAGAGAACTGTGGGGATTAGTGTTGATTGTACAGAGAGCTGCGGGGTTCATGATTGATTTTATAGAGAGCTTCGGAGTTCAGTGTTGATTCTATAGAGAGCTGCAGGGTTTAGTATTGGTTGTATAGAGAGCTGCAGGGTTTAGTGTTGATTCTATAGAGAGCTGCAGGGTTTAGTATTGGTTGTATAGAGAGCTGCAGGGTTCAGTATTGATTCTATAGAGAGCTGCAGGGTTTAGTATTGGTTGTATAGAGAGCTGCAGGGTTCAGTATTGATTCTATAGAGAGCTGCAGGGTTTAGTATTGGTTGTATAGAGAGCTGCAGGGTTTAGTGTTGATTCTATAGAGAGCTGCAGGGTTTAGTATTGGTTGTATAGAGAGCTGCAGGGTTTAATGTTGATTCTATAGAGAGCTGCAGGGTTTAGTATTGATTCTATAGAGAGCTGCAGGGTTTAGTATTGGTTGTATAGAGAGCTGCAGGGTTCAGTATTGATTCTATAGAGAGCTGCAGGGTTTAGTATTGGTTGTATAGAGAGCTGCGGGGTTCAGTATTGATTCTATAGAGAGCTGCAGGGTTTAGTATTGGTTGTATAGAGAGCTGCGGGGTTTAGTATTGCTTCTATAGAGAGCTGCAGGGTTCAGTATGGATTCTATAGAGAGCTGCAGGGTTTAGTATGGATTCTATAGAGAGCTGCAGGGTTTAGTATTGCTTCTATAGAGAGCTGCAGGGTTCAGTATTGGTTCTATAGAGAGTTGTAGGGGTTCAGTATTAATTCTATAGAAAGTTGCGGGGTTCAGTATTGATTTTATAGAGAGCTGCGGGGTTCAGTATTGATTCTGTAGAAAGCTGCGGAGTTCACTATTAGTTGTATACGGGGCTTCAGGATTTAGTAGTCAGTCTATGAAGATTTGGAAAGTCCTTGTGACTAGAGACCTCTGTATAACTTTAATTGGCTTGTTTTTGGGTATGCATTCCACAAAACGAGTACACTCTATGCCTTCAGTATTTGTTAGTTTGCCATACATGTATCATTCAGACAGGATCATTTTTCTTTATTTTTTAAATTATTTTTGTATTTAACTTTAGGGAACTCCAGAGGACTTGCTGTTTTTTTACGAACATCTGCGCAAGGATGGTGGAGTACATCGGGTCAACGAATGTCTTCTTCAGTATCGCTACCACGAGAAGGCGGCAACTCATTCCGTGTCTGAGTGAGTCTCACATCCATGAACAACATACACTGTGTATTTCAAACAGTACAGTTAATTACAGCACAATCTGAGCCAGTAGCATGCAGTGTATTGCTGTAGGTCTCGGCCAGTAGCATACAGTGTATTGCTGTAGGTCTCAGCCAGTGGCATACAGTGTATTGCTGTAGGTCACAGCCAGTGGCATGCAGTGTATAGCTGTAGGTCTCAGCCAGTAACATACAGTGTATTGCTGTAGGTCTCAGCCAGTAGCATACAGTGTATTGCTGTAGGTCTCAGCCAGTAGCATACAGTATATAGCTTTAGGTCTCAGCCAGTAACATACAGTGTATTGCTGTAGGTCTCAGCCAGTAACATACAGTGTATTGCTGTAGGTCTCAGCCAGTAACATACAGTGTATTGCTGTAGGTCTCAGCCAGTGGCATACAGTGTATTGCTTTAGGTCTCAGCCAGTAGCATGCAGTATATAGCTTTAGGTCTAAGCCAGTAGCATACAGTGTATTGCTGTAGGTCTCAGCCAGTGGCATACAGTGTATTGCTGTAGGTCTCAGCCAGTAGCATACAGTGTATTGCTGTAGGTCTCAGCCAGTGGCATACAGTGTATTGCTGTAGGTCTCAGCCAGTGGCATACAGTGTATTGCTGTAGTTCTCAGCCAGTGGCATACAGTGTATTGCTGTAGCCTGTAGGTCTCAGCCAGTAGCATACAGTGTATTGCTGTAGTTCTCAGTCAGTGGCATACAGTGTATTGCTGTAGGTCTCAGCCAGTGGCATACAGTGTATAGCTGTAGGTCTCAGCCAGTGGCATACAGTGTATTGCTGTAGTTCTCAGCCAGTGGCATGCAGTATATTGCTGTAGGTCTCAGCCAGTGGCATACAGTGTATTGCTGTAGGTCTGAGTCAGTAACATACAGTGTATTGCTGTAGGTCTCAGCCAGTGGCATACAGTGTATTGCTGTAGGTCTCAGCCAGTAGCATACAGTGTATTGCTGTAGTTCTCAGCCAGTGGCATACAGTGTATTGCTGTAGCCTGTAGGTCTCAGCCAGTAGCATACAGTGTATTGCTGTAGTTCTCAGTCAGTGGCATACAGTGTATTGCTGTAGGTCTCAGCCAGTGGCATACAGTGTATAGCTGTAGGTCTCAGCCAGTAGCATATAGTGTATTGCTGTAGGTCTCGGCCAGTAGCATACAGTGTATAGCTGTAGGTCTCAGCCAGTGGCATACAGTGTATTGCTGTAGTTCTCAGCCAGTGGCATGCAGTATATTGCTGTAGGTCTCAGCCAGTGGCATACAGTGTATTGCTGTAGGTCTGAGTCAGTAACATACAGTGTATTGCTGTAGGTCTCAGCCAGTGGCATACAGTGTATTGCTGTAGGTCTCAGCCAGTAGCATACAGTGTATTGCTGTAGGTCTCAGCCAGTAGCATACAGTGTATTGCTGTAGGTCTCAGCCAGTAGCATGCAGTATATAGCTTTAGGTCTCAGCCAGTAACATGCAGTGTATTGCTGTAGGTCTCAGCCAGTAGCATACAGTGTATTGCTGTAGGTCTCAGCCAGTAGCATACAGTGTATTGCTGTAGGTCTCAGTCAGTGGCATACAGTGTATTGCTGTAGGTCTCAGCCAGTAGCATACAGTGTATTGCTGTAGGTCTCAGCCAGTGGCATACAGTGTATTGCTGTAGGTCTCAGCCAGTAGCATACAGTGTATTTCTGTAGGTCTCAGCCAGTGGCATACAGTGTATTGCTGTAGGTCTCAGCCAGTAGCATACAGTGTATTGCTTTAGGTCTCAGCCAGTAGCATACAGTGTATTGCTGTAGGTCTCAGCCAGTAGCATACAGTGTATTGCTGTAGGTCTCGGCCAGTAGCATACAGTGTATTGCTGTAGGTCTCAGCCAGTAGCATACAGTGTATTGCTGTAGGTCTCAGCCAGTAGCATACAGTGTATTGCTGTAGGTCTCAGCCAGTGGCATACAGTGTATTGCTGTAGGTCTCAGCCAGTAGCATACAGTGTATTGCTGTAGGTCTCAGCCAGTAGCATACAGTGTATTGCTGTAGTTCTCAGCCAGTAACATACAGTGTATTGCTGTAGGTCTCAGCCAGTAGCATACAGTGTATTGCTGTAGGTCTCAGCCAGTAGCATACAGTGTATTGCTGTAGGTCTCAGCCAGTAACATACAGTGTATTGCTGTAGGTCTCGGCCAGTAGCATACAGTGTATTGCTGTAGGTCTCAGCCAGTAGCATACAGTGTATTGCTGTAGGTCTCAGCCAGTAGCATACAGTGTATTGCTGTAGGTCTCAGCCAGTGGCATACAGTGTATTGCTGTAGGTCTCAGCCAGTGGCATACAGTGTATTGCTGTAGGTCTCAGCCAGTAGCATACAGTGTATTGCTGTAGGTCTCAGCCAGTAACATACAGTGTATTGCTGTAGGTCTCAGCCAGTAGCATACAGTGTATTGCTGTAGGTCTCAGCCAGTGGCATACAGTGTATTGCTGTAGGTCTCAGCCAGTAGCATACAGTGTATTGCTGTAGGTCTCAGCCAGTAACATACAGTGTATTGCTGTAGGTCTCAGCCAGTAGCATACAGTGTATTGCTGTAGGTCTCAGCCAGTAGCATACAGTGTATTGCTGTAGGTCTCAGCCAGTAACATACAGTGTATTGCTGTAGGTCTCGGCCAGTAGCATACAGTGTATTGCTGTAGGTCTCAGCCAGTAGCATACAGTGTATTGCTGTAGGTCTCAGCCAGTAGCATACAGTGTATTTCTGTAGGTCTCAGCCAGTGGCATACAGTGTATTGCTGTAGGTCTCAGCCAGTGGCATACAGTGTATTGCTGTAGGTCTCAGCCAGTAGCATACAGTGTATTGCTGTAGGTCTCAGCCAGTAACATACAGTGTATTGCTGTAGGTCTCAGCCAGTAGCATACAGTGTATTGCTGTAGGTCTCAGCCAGTGACATACAGTGTATTGCTGTAGGTCTCAGCCAGTGGCATACAGTGTATTGCTGTAGGTCTCAGCCAGTAACATACAGTGTATTGCTGTAGGTCTCAGCCAGTAGCATACAGTGTATTGCTGTAGGTCTCAGCCAGTAGCATACAGTGTATTGCTGTAGGTCTCAGCCAGTAGCATACAGTGTATTGCTGTAGGTCTCAGCCAGTGGCATACAGTGTATTGCTGTAGGTCTCAGCCAGTAACATACAGTGTATTGCTGTAGGTCTCGGCCAGTAGCATACAGTGTATTGCTGTAGGTCTCAGCCAGTAACATACAGTGTATTGCTGTAGGTCTCAGCCAGTAGCATACAGTGTATTGCTGTAGGTCTCAGCCAGTGGCATACAGTGTATTGCTGTAGGTCTCAGCCAGTGGCATACAGTGTATTGCTGTAGGTCTCAGCCAGTGGCATGCAGTGTATTGCTGTAGGTCTCAGCCAGTGGCATACAGTGTATTGCTGTAGGTCTCAGCCAGTGGCATACAGTGTATTGCTGTAGGTCTCAGCCAGTGGCATACAGTGTATTTCTGTAGGTCTCAGCCAGTGGCATACAGTGTATTGCTGTAGGTCTCAGCCAGTGGCATACAGTGTATAGCTGTAGGTCTCAGCCAGTGGCATACAGTGTATTGCTGTAGGTCTCAGCCAGTGGCATACAGTGTATAGCTGTAGGTCTCAGCCAGTGGCATACAGTGTATTGCTGTAGGTCTCAGCCAGTGGCATGCAGTGTATTGCTGTAGGTCTCAGCCAATAACATACAGTGTATTGCTGTAGGTCTCAGCCAGTGGCATGCAGTGTATTGCTGTAGGTCTCAGCCAGTGGCATACAGTGTATTGCTGTAGGTCTCAGCCAGTAACATACAGTGTATTGCTGTAGGTCTCAGCCAGTGGCATACAGTGTATTGCTGTAGGTCTCAGCCAGTGGCATACAGTGTATGGCTGTAGGTCTCAGCCAATAACATACAGTGTTTGTGGTATGACTCTACCATCCTCTATAAGTTCATGCTAGATGTTCTCCCAATGTACCATTTTGGTTAGAGGTCACTTCCATATCTTGCAGTTCTGGGTATGTGAACCCGTACCTGCCCACTGGTTCTTGGTATATTGCCACAAATATTGCTCACTTGGTCTTTGCTACCTGACCTTTGTATCTTTACCGAGCTTTAATGCCATTTAAAGTGCTCCTGAGTTTCCTTTTCCAGCATGGAAAAAAATGGCTCCGTATCTAAATGTGGAATCTAACCGTGTGGGCCTCATCTCACTTGTACTTTCCGATATGTCACAACAAAGTTGTTTTGGTTTTTTTTGCTGCGTTTCCAGAGATGCTGAATGATATCTCCATTAAAGAAATGCACACGCTGAGAAATGCTGATTTTGCCGGGTCATTAGCGAGCTGGGCACAGAGAGGCACGCTTGTCAGTTCGTAACAAGTAGCTTGTAGATCTGTTTCTGTACAGGTTGCAGAGAGATTTGGAGGAAGATAATCCTGAAAATTGTTTTGCAACATCAAACATGTTAGAACGTAGCCTCGCAAACCGGAGACGATTGCGAACAGCCCTTAACCTTGATGGACGTTTTAAGTGTGAGAGAAGTTTGCTGGGGGGTATTTCACATGGTGTAAGATTGTGTACCACGCCATACAAATCAGCATCCCTTATCTATCCGAATTATCTTTGCCAAGAGGCAAAGGTGTGGGGCAGTTCAGCACATTTTCAGCAGGGAAGACACATTACACCAAGTGATCTATAAATAACAGGGCTCCTCCTTTCAAATATAAATTTAGCATAAACATATAACTGCTGCTGGCGAACGCACACATTATTTGTTTGCTCTACCCAATCCTGTTTTTGCATTATTGTTTTTTTAAGCAATATTTATTGTTGATGTTCCGTCTCCGTGTCCTCTGCTTGGTGCCTCTCTCGATCCGTTCCACGTGGCAGTCTTACTGCCATGTTTGTAGTCAGGGAGATCCCAATTACACTCACTGATTCGTCGATGACTTCTACCTGCTGGATGGGGCTTCCATCTTAATATTACGCTTTCTACGTCCACAAGGAGCAGTGGAGAAAACAAGTTCATTAATGGATTGGAGATATTTCTTTCCCTCGTGAAGGGAGACTTTATATCGGGTGAGATGGCGGTCATTTTAGAGGGACAAGAAGTGTAACAAGTGTCTTAAAGGCTCGGAACAATCTCATCAGGTAGCTTTTCAACAGGTGACCTGAAGCCTGCCTGCAACTACAGCATAGGACAATTTCGGGTGCTGAACTTTGGATTCCAGAAAGAAAATGTTAATATTCTTTTTTTTTTTATTATTATGATGGACCAAGGACCTCATGGTCTTGGTTGACTCTGTGCAAAAGTTTGTGTAAATGAATGTGTGGTAACTCATACAAACCTGCAACGTGTTTGTTTAGGTAAATTAGAGAACTGAGATGATACAATATTAATAATAGATTCTAAGCTTCTATAAACACCGATGATGTCTCTTCTTCAGGCTTGTTATAGAGTTAATATGTTTCATTTAATCATGGTTGCACAACTTGCATGTATGTGTTGTCCTATTCAAACAATGTATTGTGTATTATTTAAAAACTTTCATAAACCTTTGATTTGTTCATTCCCCTGGCACAGCAATGGTTAAAATGTTCGAGTGAGTTCATTCAGAGTATAATAACTATTCTACAAATTAAGACATTCCGTGAGGAAACCTGGGAGTCTTGGTGTGGGAATGAGCTGTTTTGATGAGGTGGTTAGCTTTTTCAACCTGTTGTGCCGGTAATTGTTTATCTCTGCACGGGGTGCTTATGCAATCCGTCTGAGAGAACAATGTTCAATGAAAAATAAGGCGGGAAAGCAATATTGTCTGAGCCTGTTATACAAGTTCAAGGTCAGAGAGCAAAGTACAAGGTCGCAATAAGGGAAAACAGAAATACGCTCAAACACAAAGATGACACATCTAAGGTCTGAGAGTGGGACAGGGTCAAATACAGAAACATGATAAAGCTCAAAAACCATGACAAGTTAACACACGAGGCATGATCATGGTCAAACGAAAAGACAAGAGAGAGCAAAACAAGTGCCAAGAAAGACACAGCCAGATTAGTAGAAGCCCAGGTCGCACATCAGAGCGTGGGACACAGTCAAGTAAAGAGAGTGACAAAGTTACACAGAGAAACATAGTGAATGTTGCACAGAGACGGAACATACAGAGACACAGACAAGATCACACAGAGAACCAAGCACACATAAACATAGTGAATGTTGCACAGAGACAAAAGAACATACAGAGACACAGAAAAGGTCACACAGATACCCAGTGGGTTATTTACTAAACAGTTGGGTGCAAAATAAATCTGAAACTGGCAAGTCGGTCGATACCACCGTAAATCTATATGTCCACCTTTGGCACCTAAAGATCCTGTTTCACTATGTGCTTAGTAGAGCTGCTATAGATAGATATACAGGAGATTGAGACCGGGATGTGATGATAGCATTGGAATATCAATGGACCTTTGGGAGTTAAGGTGCAATCATCAATTTTACAAATGTTTAATGTAGAGATCAGCATCACTGGGTACCAGAGAGTGTGTTTTATTAAGTACTTACCTGCACAGAATGCCCTACTTCATCGAAAATCACTTTTAATAGTTGCAGATATAGCAGGGGATTTAGCAGACCGCTATTCCAGGCATGTTGTGGAGCTATCTGTCCTGTTCCTTGACTGGGGATATTGTTTGTAAACACTCGTTATTTCCCCTTGTTTCTGCATTTGAATGTGTTAGAGTGCAAGCAATAAAGTACCAGTCTCCGGAGAGTCATTTGGCAGTAATTAAACCAAAAATGAACGGAAGTGAATTGTGTTCTCTTAACTGGCACACTGTAGATGTTAATTTGTTATGTATAATTAGCAGTATTGATGTGCTAAATTAACTTAATCCTGTAATAAGTATATTAATAAATATTTGTACAGCTCATTTCGAATTTTAGCATCACTTCCCTCTGTCATTATTATGTATAGACAGCTGTGCATGTGTGTGTCTGTGTAGATAGATAGATAAATAGACAAAATAAATAAAAAATAACTGTTTAGTAGATATACCCAAAATGAAAACTTGCATGCATTTAATTATGTATTTTTTCATTGGAGTTATATCTAAAAATCAGCTTGCAAAACCTGCAGGTCTCTTGTCTGCTGCCTTTGGAAGCCCTCACCTTCTAACCCCGCCCAGACTTTTTGTGGCTGTCCAATCACAGACTTCCCAATGCAGCTCAATGAGCAGTCTTTGTAAGTGAGGTGCTCTAGGCAATTGCTGCCTCTTGAGTTCAGCTGCATTGAGCTAACCAAACCAGGAAGTAACATTACCTGTTGTCTGATTGAAAGCCAAGTGGGTGTAACCAGGTTAATTTATAAAAGTTTCAATTTCTATTGAAATCTGCACTTTTTGCAAAATAAAAAAAAGAGGACACACTCTTCACACATAAAGCTTCTCAGCAAAATAAATTTGTTTATGGGTCTGGAGTGACCCGTTAATGCAGACAATTTGAGCTACATTTATTACATCGTCAAGCAAACCTGCGTAAAATGATCAAAGTTTTAGTCCTAATTCAGACTTTTATCAAGACAACCCCTGTGTTACCTTTTCCTCCATGTGTAACTTTCCCATATAAAGACCCATTGATCACTCTGTACCTGTCTTGTGGTATTAACCACCTGCCTGCCACAGAGGGCCAAGCAGGTAACTGCAGGTCTCGATCGCTAACTTATGTTTTACACGGTTCCCAGGGAACAATTCTCACACTATATCAATTGCTCTAAGGCTCTTCTGTAAACTTCCTGTCAAGGAAGTAGCAAACTCCTACCGCACCTGTCCTGGCTCCTGCTCTGAGAAAATCATGTGAATGAGCCCCCCCGGCGCTACCGTGTCTGGATCTACAGGTATTCTCCCTTGATTTGCCCCCAGGATAGTTGGATTGGAAAGTGAGTGTCCTTGGCTCAGTTCTTGCTAACAGAGGAGATGAGGCATGCTCTGTGCACTTGACAGGAGGGCCGCGATGCGCTCGTTAATTGTTTTGTTAATTACACTATTAAAATTAAAGGGCTGCTGTAACCGGGAACTTTGGGTTTCATTTTTACTACATTACAGCAGCCAAGTCCTCCAGTTTTACCGACTCCACTGTATTTATTGCTATTAATGCAACAGACAACTTAAAGAATCACACTTTTTTTTTTAAATACTACATGTTTAAATGGTTGAATTAGACTCTTGCACCTGTGCACAAAATTGCAAAGCAAGATCCAGTTTTATGAAAAAAAAGGATGAGTGCCTAGTGGCCCCTGTTTGAGCTGTAAGAACCTTACAATGCAAACAATTTAGGCACCAGGTAAATGAGCAAGAATATTGTCCTGAGGGATCCTGAGTAGTGACAACTGGTTCAGGCTCAGTCTAATTGTCTGTTGAATAATACTTAGCGGTGAGGTCAATTAGAACAGGTAAGAGTGAAATGTCAAACTAGCCATAACAGAAAGTCCATCTCAATGGCTACATACAGGAATTCCTGCCATGTGCTTCTGGGCTGGTGGCACTGTTCCTTGTGTTGTTGGCACAGCGGGATTTAAAGGGGAACGGTCACGTCCCAGGATTTATAATATTCTGTTGACTTATCCAATTTATTTAGCAATTATTTTTTGGTGAGGTCTGAAAATTAAATTAAAGGGCTACTCCAACCTTTTTTTTTTATAAAACTAATATTTATCTTTACAATGCCCTACTGGGCACTATTAGTGTGTCTGCCCCTTTTCTTTAAGTAAAATACTCTGTAAAATAACGATAAAACTTATCGAGAATCCAGAGCCTTCCTTGGCAAATCAAATGCTTCTCATGGATTGGATCAATCTCCAGGTTTGGAGTGTATGCGCACGCTTTGATCCAGGGAGGAAGGGGAATATTAAAATAAAAAGGAATAACTCACATTGCATGGAGGTGGGAGGAAGGGTGTCATTTTTGTATAAATGTAAACGGACATGCTTGGCGCTATACCACCCTTCTGTTAAATTTTAAAAATGCAAAAATGAGAGCATCACGTAAAAAAAGGGTTAACACAAGTTAGTTATGTTTTTCAACATTTTATTCGGCGGTGTAATTCCCCGAGAAGTGTCAGTTCTTCTTCAAGCTGTTACGTCAACCTTTTTGGGGGGGTGGGGGGGAGTTCCCGAAGAATAACAATGTGCACATTTTTTTAGTGTTTAGGATATTGGGAAAATCTTGCACAATGCCTTTTAATTGTTAGTGAATGGAGCATGCAGTCTCTCGGGTTCCCATCCATCACTTATAGTCAAAGTTCATTAACATTTACGTAGTCACAGGAGCTGCTGAATTCCTGAACTCGAACTCAGAAAGAAAGTGCGTGTTCAGTTAAAGCAAACATTAGCGGTAGCATTACGTTAGTATTATCATATCTGATCTTTACTGACACATTAATGGTGCTGGTGCTGATAAGCCCTTAAAAATGTAGACCTTTTTTTTATATATAAAATATTTTACCAGGAAGGTCAGATCAGATCCCGGCATTCCGATACATTTCGACACCACCTACCATAGCCAGATTGGTGAAGAAGGGACCTATACCATGCGTTAAACACTTAGGCTTCGATGATCACTATCCTGCAGAGAAGGAGTTCTCAACAAATTAACAGGACTGCCAAAACGTTAGGGATTTAGCGGATTAAAGGACTTGGAAACATGTTTCTAATAAATAATGAACATCCCAAAATATTTTTCATGTGAGCAGACCTATTTATCTCTGCTACCAAGACCTACCCTGAATTATGATGTGCATAAACCTCGTCTGAGCAGGGTCCTCATCTACGTATTGTTCCTGTGTCATGTGTAATTGTGTCATTTATTGTTACATTTCCCCCATTATAATATTGTAAAGCGCTGCGGAATAAGTTGGCGCTATAGACATGTTAATAATAATAAACAATACGTGTTACACAACACAGGCATGAAAAGCAGAAAATCGTATTGGTTGGTTTTGTAGGACTATATGTTTAAATTATTGTAAAATAAGCTCATTTTAATGAGATATGGCCATTGTTGTTCTTTTTTAACTGCTGATGAGAATTACTTTTTCTCCGAACCATCTCTTGTTCTTTGAGCGATTCTATTATCCATCCTGGTAAAATATTTTATAAGTAAATTATAAAATGTGACATTTGTTCCTTGGTGGTGTAATAATGTAATACACCCAGCTCAGCTTTGTGGAATCAACGAAAGTATCTGTCGGTGAGGGCCGTTTTTTCTGAATGTTTGGCTTTGCTGATGTTGACACTGCACAGGTTAAAATTGTGGAAAAAAGCAAAAACTGCTGATTCAACCCCAAGCGTATTGTCTGGAAGAGCAGGTCATGCTATGTAACCTCTGCTTGTACTCCCTGAGGAGGCGCTCTGAATGTGCATGTCAGATATATGGATAAAACCCAACAATGCCCTCCGGGGGCTGTTATTACAGGCATTTAATAAAACGTTTATGATTCTCTGTGGGAGAAAACCTTTAGTAGCAGTTTATTAATAAAATGGAAATTTAAATGCTGACGTGTGATAAGTCAAATAATACATTCTGCAATGAAGAACAGATATTATTATTATTTTATTATTAATATAGCGCCATCAGATTCCATAGCGCTGTACAATGGATATAATGTATCTCTGAAACCCTGCAAATCCTGGGAATGCCATGATATTTTAAAACAAACACACAATAAACTTCTCGGAGAGATGGGAAGGGTTAAAACTTTAGGATACGTGATTATCTAATTACAGTAATTAATGCCGCTTTATCAAATACAAAATAGATTTTCTAAAAATGTACCACAACAGGCAAGGAACCTGCTGTTAGATACAATTGTAGATTATGCTAGCTTTAGTGTACCTATAATCTTAATTTTATTAATGACAGGAGGCGAATATTTGCTAAAGTCTCTCTTTACTAGAACTCCACAGCAGTAAAAAACACAGAGAGTTAAACAACCAATCAGAAAATAGTAAGGAGACCATATAACTCCCTTCCCAGCATTCCATTTCCTCTTTCTAACTGCAACAACAAATAAAGTAAGGAAAAGCATAACACAATATAACAGAAGGTCCATCTTGACATAGATAACGATCCATGCAGAAACTGTTCAACCGAAACGAAGACTTGAACTTGACCTCATCTTGATAACCTTAAACTGAAACGAGAGAAAGACAGTCGAAAGGGGTGATTAGCCAATGAAGTGTACGTCTAAAGTCATGTAGCCACCCAACACAATATGTAAGAGCCAACCACCAAGTCTATCGGGCCCGCCCCCGGTTAGAAAATACCGAAATAACCACTATAGAAACTGATCGGTAGAGTAATTCTTTATTCAACAAACATACAATAACCAAGAAAAAACCAAGGGTCGGGAAAAGGAAAAGGGTGGGAAATATTCGCCTCCTGTCATTAATAAAATTAAGATTATAGGTACACTAAAGCTAGCATAATCTACAATTTTATAACATGACAGGAGGCTTCATATTTGCTGTTTTAACGCTCATTCAGAAGAACCAACGATGCATGTTCCGCCGGTCTGAAGTAGAATCTCCGGAAGGTGTCCTCTCGAGACCAGTCTGCTGAACGTAGAATCTCGGAAAGAGAAGCACCTGCCATCAGTGCTCCAGATGCTGCCGCACCTCTGACTGAGTGAGCACCGAACGACGAATCCACACCGGCCAAGGACAGGAGCCATCTGATCCAGCGAGCCAGGGTAACGGTCGAAACCGGTTTATGAGGGCGAACGTAGGAGATCAACAGCTGTCCTGATTGAGAGGGTCGAAGCGGCTTGGTAACAGCCACATAACGAGACAGGGTAGAAACTACACAGAGCCTAGGGGCTTCTCGAAAAAATGGGTAGAAGACTGTAGAAGAGTCAGATTTGGTACGCCTTGTAATAGAAAAGGTCACCCCATCCGGGGAAAAGGAGAAGGCGTTAACATCGAAAGCCCTAACGTCGGAGACCCGACGAAAAGACACCAAACATAACAGAAGCGCAAATTTGGCCGACAGTTGTCGTAGAGGAAGATCCTGATTTTCCGGCCAAGACTAAATGAAATCCAAGACCCGATGAACGTCCCAGAGCGATGTATATTTAGGAGCCGGGGGACGCGACAGTCTGATCCCTCTCAACAGCCTACAAACCAAAGGATCCTGTCCAATCGGCGTCCCTAGGAGAGGGACGTGAGCCGCCGAGATGGCCGACCTGGCCACGTTCACTGAGCGATAAGATTTACCCTGGACAAACAGGTGTGAAAGGAAATTCAGAACGCTGGGGACAGGTGCTGTAAAGGGATCGACACCCCGTTCCACGCACCAGCGACACCAAACGTTCCAGGCGGACAAATAACATCTTCTCGTGCCTGGGGCCCACGAGTCCCATAGGAGGTCCCTAGCCGATTCCGATAGGTCCTCGACCCTCCAGGAGCCCCGGAAAGAGTCCAAGCCACCAAACGGAGATGGCCCTCCAGAACGAGGGGGTGATGGTTGCCTCGAGTGTCTGACAGGAGTGTCGGTAGTGCCGGGAGAAGGAGCGGATGTTGACAAGACAGCTCCAACAGTTCTGGGAACCAGGCCTGGCCCTGCCACAGAGGTGCCAGCAATACTAACGACACTCGTTGACGTCGTAGCTGAAGTAGTACCCTGGGTATCATAGTGAAGGGCGGAAAAGCATAGGCTCCCTGTGACGGCCAGTCTTGAAGGAAGGCGTCCACCGCCGTGCACGTCGGGTCCGGGAGCCAGCTGAAGTACCTCGGGACCTGGAAGTTCGTTCTGGATGCGAACAGGTCCACCGTGAAAGGGCCCCTCCGTCGCGCCACCTCGAGGAAGACTTGCCGATGCAGACGCCAGTCGCTGGCATCTCTCCAGTGTCTGGAGAACCAGTCTGCCGTCAGGTTCGATACTCCTGGAAGATACTCCGCCTGGAGGGTGATATTGCGCTGAAGGCAAAAGTTGTATATCTCCTTCGTGACTTCCGTCAGAGCTTGAGAACGTGCCCCCCCAGGCGGTTGATATACTGCACCGCCGAGATATTGTCCATCCTCAGGAGAATGCAGCAATCCGACAGGTGGCCCGCAAGGCTGCATATAGCAAACGACCCCGCGATCATCTCCAGGCAGTTGATGTGATATCCTGCCTCCGTGTCCGACCAGGGGCCTCCTGTGGAGGCAGTCGCACAGGTCGCACCCCAGCCCCACAAGCTCGCGTCCGACTCTAGGACAAAGTCTGGGGTCGGCCCGAAAATCGCCTTGCCGTTCCAGGCCGACATGTGTAACAGCCACCACCGGAGCTCGGTCTTGACTTCCTGAGTGAGGGATATTCGTTGGTCGTAAGAGGGCGTCCGGCGTAGGAAGCGCGCCTTCAGGCACTGCATGGCCCTGTAGTGAAGGGGGCCCGGGTAAATGGCTTGGATAGAGGCGGACAGGAGACCCACTATTCGCGCCAGAACCCTGAGAGGAATCGTGACCTGGCGTAGAATCCTTTGAATCTCTTTCCGAATGGCCGTGATCTTCGTCTGGGGAAGTCGTAGGATGCACTGAACCGCATCGATCTCGAAACCCAGAAACTGAACCACCTGCGCTGGGAACAGGGCTGACTTCTCCCGGTTGACCACAAATCCCAGGGATTCGAACAAGGAGACCGTGAAGGCCGTCTGAGATTTCAGCCTGGAGGCGTCCTCGCAGAAGAGAAGCAAGTCATCCAGGTATATCAGGCAACGAATGCCCCTGGAACGTAGGCATGCGGTCACCGGTTTCAGCAGCTTGGTGAAACACCACGGAGCCGAGCTGAGGCCGAAGGGAAGGCAGGTGAACTGGCAAGGCCTTCCTTCCCAAACGAAACGTAGAAAACGACGATGCTCCGTCGCCACCGGAACAGACAGGTATGCGTCCTTCAGATCCAGGCGAGTGAACCAATCTCCTTGATGCAAGAGGTCCCGTAGTAGATGGATGCCTTCCATCTTGAAGTGGTGGTAAGAAACGAAGGCGTTGAGACTCCTCAGGTTTATAACCGGTCGGAATTCTCCAGACTTCTTCTTGACCAGAAAAATCGAGCTGAAGAAACCGCCGTCGTCCGGAGCCCACTGAACCGCCCCTTTGTCGAAAAGGGATCGTATCTCGGTGTCCACCAAGGCCTTTGATTCCCTCGACGATACCGGCGTCCGGGGGCGGGATTCCTGAACAGGAGGGGAATGGAAGTCTATGACGTAACCCCGGACCGTTTGGAGGATCCATGCGTCCGAGGAGATGTCTTTCCACCTGTCGAAACAAAAACGTAAACGGCCGGCATGCAAATACCTGTAGTAGTAAACATGTGGTGTCATGTGTCTCACCTGATGGCATCCTGCCCCGACCACGGGCGCGGTTACCTCTGCCGCGGTCCGACCTCCAGGAGGCGAAGGACCCCGGGCGGTAGCTGGGGAAGAAGGATGGAGAGCGGGATCCTCGTTGGCCCGAAGGCCAGAAGCGGCTGGAGGCACGACCCCGCTGCCTACCAGCCCTGCCAAAAACACGTGTAGAGTGGGAACGAAACACCCTCTTTATCGAAGTCTGCGCCCTATTCAGGGTGGTGTAGAGGTTAACATGCCTCTGGAGCTCCTTGATGAAGGGTTCGCCAAATAAAAGGCCCTTGGCTAACGGGCCCAACTCCTTGGAACCCAGCTCCGACAACTTGCCGTCCATGCGCATGAGGACTGCTCTTCTCTGTTCCGTGCACAGGGCCGAGTTGGAGTTGCCCAGCAGGCAAACAGAACGCAATGCCCAATCCCTGATGGCAGTAGCGTCCAGGGGTGAGCCCTGAGTGACGGCCTCGTCCGCCATGGCCAGGATCCGTGACAGCGGTCCGAGCACGTCCAGCACTTTATCCTGTGCGAGGCGGAGGTTGTGCGCGACCCCTTTCTTGGGGTCGTGACCAGTCCGGGTCAAGTAGGTGGAGACCATCGGATCAAATTCCGGTGTAACAGCGACCTTGTCTGGCAAGGTAGGTCTCGGGCATTCAGCCCTCAGCCTCTTTCGAACTGCCCAGTCGAGGGGTCTGCGGACCCAATAGTGAACAAACTGGGCCAGGTGATCAGGCAGAGACCACTCGGGAGACCGGGGGTGCCGGATGTTGCACGGATCAAAGAGGGGCACGCCTGTGGCATCCAGGAACACGTCCTCCCCCAGAGGGGCGCGTAGGTTCTCCGAGGTGGTCTCGTCGGCATCCTGATGGTATGCCCCCTCTTCCGAATCTTCCCCACCCCACCCGCCCTCGTCCTCCGAGGGGGACTGGTCCGCCCGCCATTCATCCAGGACAGACAGAGGCGCGGGAAGGGTGAAATCTTCCTCCTCCTCGGGGAAGTATCTCGGGCGTGCTGGAGAGGAAGCGGACGCCCGCTTAGGTCGCTTAGCAGGAGCCTTGCCCTTCCGGGCAGTATGCTCAGGGCCTGCACCCTTCCAGTAGCGCTTAGGTGCGCGTGCCTGGCTCCTGTCTGGAGAGTCGGGCTCGGACTCGACCAGCATGCGCTGGGCCTCCGGTGCCTCCCTCTCTTGGGGTGGCTGGGGCATAGCGCGTAAGAGCGCTTTTTCTACTGACGCGGCGACGGCCGCATTGATCATAGCCTGCAAGTTCTCTTGGGTCGAAGCGTCCATCTCAGAGCAGCAGCGTGAGCCTGGAGTAAAAATGACAGGTGAGACCCGGTTAATATGAGAACAATGTATGAGTGACAACAGTATGGCCCCAGAGGACCCCCGCATAAACTCCCCACTGAATAATATAGGCCAGCAGCCGATGGGGGTTGAGCACGGTCAGAGCCGGCTTCGTAAGAGGGCACAGGCAGGGGGTCCGAGCGTAAATATAGTCAGGGCTGGCCGGCAAAGGCGCAGGCCCAGCAGGCAGTCTTATGGCACAGACAAGGCAGGCCAATCTTATGGGCACAGATAAAAACAGGCCAATCTTATGGGCACAGACAACGCAGGCCAATCTTATGGGCACAGACAACGCAGGCCAATCTTATGGGCACAGACAAAGCAGGCCAATCTTATGGGCACAGACAAAGCAGGCCAATCTTATGGGCACAGACAAAGCAGGCCAATCTTATGGGCACAGGCAAGGCAGGCCAATCTTATGGGCACAGACTCCGCAGGCCAGTATAATGGGCACAGACACAGCAGGCCAGTATAACGGGCACAGACACAGCAGGCCAGAATATGCACGGTGTCAGCAGGTGTCAGTACAGTCACATGTGCACTAGAAGCAACTGGGTACGTGCTCTCAAATATTAGTGTAGGATGAAATATACCCTGTAATATACCATGTAAATAAAAATAGTGCATACACCTTTAAGGGACACTGAACGCCCTTTACCTGGAGGTGTTAACAGTACCTCAAAATAAAAGCTACCTGAGCAGGGCCAAAGAAGGGGAGCCTGCATACACCAATGGGCTAAAACTGACCAAGGAGGGGAAGAGAGGGGGTTTCCAGACCCCACACAGGCCTGCAGCCGCGGCCTGTGTGAGTGGGAGCCCCCCCGCGCTGGCAGAGAAGCAGGGAGCCTGGCGCCGAGAATCAAACGGGCGGGGGAGGGGGCGAGAGCAAGAGCTCCCTTCTCCGCCCGGCGGACACACGCGGTCCGCGGATCGGGGCGGCCGCGAGGTGCGGCCACGTGGTGAAAGTTCTGGTCGGCGGGAGAGCGCTCAGAAACGAGCGCCCCGCGACCGGAGCTGAGGGGAAAAAACCTCACGGACCGCTGGAGACGTACTCCGCGGTCCCGGTGCTCGGGGGGATCGGAGGAGGCAGAACGGGCCAGCCTCCAGAAACCCCCGAGCAGGGAAAAAGTGTGACAGCCAAAGGGAGGGAAGAAAAGGGGACAGAGAGAAAAACGGGAATAGAGATCCCCAGAGGGATATAACCCGGAATGAAAGGGAGTCCCCAGATCTTAAATGTACAGAAGAGTAAAATGCATAAATAACGTAAAATACATCAAATACATAAACCCACAAAAAGGTATATGAAGTATGAAGAATAATAAACCCAAAGCCACCAACTAAAAAGCAGGAGGCAGTGGTACTCTGACCTGTTACTGATGCGGAGCAGTAAAGAAAGAGGAAATGGAATGCTGGGAAGGGAGTTATATGGTCTCCTTACTATTTTCTGATTGGTTGTTTAACTCTCTGTGTTTTTTACTGCTGTGGAGTTCTAGTAAAGAGAGACTTAAGCAAATATGAAGCCTCCTGTCATGTTATAAAATTCCCGGACAGGAGAGGACATTAGGAGTTTTAGTTAAAACGAAGTGAAGGTAATGCCATCTCCACAAATGAATGACTTTCACATCACGCACAGCGACAGCATTGATTGCGTTAATATCACACAAATAACGACTTTTGGAGCAGTAAACAAAATAAAATAAATTCTGAGTCTCCTGTTGAGACAGATGACTTGTTTTTACACGTTACTTGATTTGGGGACCTGCACATCCTAAAGTGTATTTGCTGATAAAATTGTACACAAAATAAAAAAGCCATTTACAAAAAAAAAAAAAAAAATCTAAGATCTGGCTGTTAATTAAGGTACATTAACTCTTTGGTGTGTTTTTTGTATCTTTCTTTGCACCTTTTAATCCAGCCACGTATTTTGTATCCGCGGAATGGTTCCAAAAGTAAGACCAGTCGCAATATGGGCATAAAGGTATGGGATGTAGCAATATGTGTACGTTATCTTCACCAGGAGAGATTGGTAACTTTAATCCAGGATTGATAAGGAAGTGTAGGCATGGCCCTCTCAGACATACCTCTCTCTGGTAGCATAGAGTAAGGGGCCCCATTTCTACCCAATAGGTGTATCTTCCACAAAGTTCCCATCTCTGCCTCTTTCCACCGACTGTTTCTAAGGAATCTGAGGTCACCGTTTGTATTATTTGGATTTGTATAAATTATTTGGTAGGATTCATTTCCACCAGGCAGACACAAAATACTGTTTTATTGAGCTTTCTGGAGACAACGCTCCCACGCAGGAGCAATCCTGCTAACCTTCAAGGTTTGTACAGACATAATCTCCCCCTCAGTCATTTCCTCTCCACCTCCCATCCTCCAGATTAACAGGTCCACATGCAATTAATTAGACTTATTGCTATAGTTATAGGCAAACAAGATTTACACGGGTTTATAGAAGTTTTATTTTAAGACATAGATCCCCCAAACAAAGTAATCCTCACATTATTTTTGTAGGGGTCAAAACACAGACCTCTAGCTGTTGTAAGAAAAGGGCTGATGGAGCTTTGTAGGGGGTTGTAGATCTGCAAAAGTTGGTCGTCTACCTTTTGGGCACCTGTGCATTTAATGAGTGAATCTATATTGTACTAAATTTGACCTCACGCCCCACAGGCTGGTTGGTGGCTATTAATCCATAGATCTAACTATCTGATCTACGTCACTGGCTAATCAGAGTGTAATTATTTGGTCTTTCATTCCTAGAGAGACAATATGGAAGCACCGGGTAAATTTCCTTGAAGAGCGCGTCCTGCGGCACTGGGCATCATTCACCATTTGGAACGCAGGAAAACAGGGCAGAAAACTGTATCGCAGCCTGGCACCCAGTACCCGGAACAAGGTAAGCAGCTGATCGATCCTTTCTGTATTACACCATAGGAGTTGTTTGGTTCTGTATGCGAACTTAGAATGGCATCATCCATGTTTTTTTATTACTTGGCAGAGCTCATATTCTTATTGAAACTCAGGATTTCTCTATTATAACCATCATTATCTTTCTGTTTTCTCAATTAATCTTCACTTTCACATCGAATAATTGACTTTAAAAATGTTGACTATAGAACGTCAAGTAAGCCACTTCCTACAGGTAAACTGTATTATTCCACCATTTGTAATGATATTACAATAGGGAGTACAGTAGTGTAGGGATGTAGCAATATAGGGGTGTTTTACCATGGGCCCTAGAGCTGCGACTGGTAACAGAATCAGGTTGTCCAGGGACATCACACCTGCCCCTTCTCTCTGCCGCCAGGGACTTCCATAGTACTCCTTTTGCCCGGATGCTGCCAGATTACCCTTTTGGCCACAAACATGAGCCAGACACTTAATGCAGGGAGGGTGCATGTAAGGCAGGACTGGTAAATATACACCAATCACCTAAAGGAGGCAACAAAACATTTACTGTCAATGCAGTAAGAACACGGGGCAATAGCTCCACAGTACTCAGCAGGGAGCAGCAGTGATCGGGAAAGTGTAGATACCATCCTGTACAATCACATTCACAATAATGTGTTTTAGAATCGGTCGGTGAGGATTTTGGGGACTTTGGATGTAAAGTGTGAATGATGTGATGGTGTGGCTGATTCGGTACCCTGTGCAGACTCTGAAACTGTTGGTCTAAGACATTGATGTTCTTTGATCTCTAACAGTTTATTGAGAATCCCTGTAGTAAAGGATGAAAGGTCCAGTTATGTTACATTTTACACTAAACAGACAGCCTGTCTGCAGCCCCGCAGCCAGATCACTGTGCAGGGTGTTCAATAAGACACTGAGAGATAAAACTCTTAGTTCCCAGTTTATGACCCTCTGCAGGCCGGTGATCAAACAGACCCAACTACTTCTAACACAGTCTTTTCAGATATTTACCAGGTTAGTTCGGGGCCTTTACCAGCTTGTAACCCGAACTCTATTATCAAACTGGGTTACTATGTCCTGTATACACCAGACCTTGGCTTCCTGCTTAGAGTGCGGAGCGTGGCCTCTGACAGTCCGCAGCCTCAAATAAAAATATGTATTTATATATTACATGTTGCAGTCATTAATCAGCTTTTTAAAAATTGTTTTATTCTGACACCCGTGCCGAAACACAATTTAACTTGCGCAAAGACTTCCGTTATACTTTTATACATGTGGCAATTAGGGGTATTAATTGCTGGCCCTGTAGCCATACGTCACCTTGTAGCATGTTTTCTCCCGGGTCTATTGCTATCCTGTGGTTTCGCCATGGGGTACGACAGAGACATTTTTTTGTTCCATGTTTCACTTTTTCCCCCAGATTGTCTCCCATTTCACTGGATTGATTCACCGACTTCACCCGGCTTATTTCTACTGTAGTGGATGCATGGAATAGCCTTCCAGCTGAAGTGGTAGAGTTTAACACAGTGAGGGAGTTTAAGCATGCGTGGGATAGGCATAAGGCTATCCTAGCTATAAGATAAGGCCAGGGACTAATGAGAGTATATAGAAAATTTCCATCACATCCTATGTGTCTATGAATTACGCAATTCCAGGGAATTCTTCTAATCTTCCAGGAAGGATTGACAAGTTAAGGGATGTTAAAGATGTTCGCCATCTCTATTTGTTCTCACAACATCGAGAGGTGCAGAACCCGGAGAGATGTGAGGACGAGATGACGGCTGATTGTGAGCATCTCTCCTCTGTGTTTTCTTTTAATAAATGTACAATTGGCGGGCATATGATAGTAATTATGGACTCAGCAGTCGGACCACACACAGGCCTCTTCCCAACAGAGAATAAAACACAAATCTGGGGACATACCGGGCGCTTTGCTGACTTTACCTCTAACCTGCTGGGGGCTGTTTGTAAGCAGGATCTATTAATTAAACTCTGATGTAAAGAGACCTCTTGACTCCTGTATAACCCTGGCTACTTCTCCAGGGGATTCTGTGTGGGTGTGATGCAGGCCCAACCGTTGTTAAATGATATCCTATCGTTCACTCCCTTTTTCTTCTTTGTCCCTAAGGTGCTCCTGCCCCTCTGCGAAATTAGATTTTCTAACTGCATCTGCATACCATCCTGCAATAACAATTCCGTTTCAGAAGGTGCACCCCTTAAAATCTTCTGATCACCCCAAATCCAGTTTCAGGTGCACCTGAAAACAGGGCCGGACTGGGGATACAAAGCAACCTTGAAAAACAAAAACTATGCCAGCCCCATAAGTCATTGTGCCATATA
The DNA here is from genome assembly GCF_036172605.1 of Pelobates fuscus. Classification (NCBI taxonomy): domain Eukaryota; kingdom Metazoa; phylum Chordata; class Amphibia; order Anura; family Pelobatidae; genus Pelobates; species Pelobates fuscus. Next base: position 363,572,775 of record NC_086321.1, read on the forward strand.
TTGTCGCATGTAATATGTAAGGCTATGTCTTGCCACCCCATATGATTGAGTAATATATATATATATATTGTTTTTTCTAATGTAAAATATTGGTCCTTTCAGAGTAAAACATTTAATTATACAGTAAGCATACTCACATGCAGACACAGACAATCTCACTGGCACACACAAGCTCACTGATACACAGCCTCATAGACAAACAATCTCACTAATATACATAAGCTCATTGACATAAAAACACAAGCTCACTCACTACCAGGCACACACACACATGCAAGCAAGCTCACTCACTAGCAGGTGCACACACACACAGCTTAATGTAGTGGTTCTGGTGTCTATAGCCTGTCCCTGCAGGCTTTTGAATGTAAACACTGACTTTTCAGAGAAAAGGCTTCCTAGTGACACCTCTAGTGACAGACACTCAGACGGTCACTAGAGGCGCTTCCTGTGTCAGTGCGGATTGGCTGAGATCATCTAGCTTGATGATCTCAGTCATAGAGGCAGGGCCAGTCGAGGGGAGACCAGCACGACGTTGAAGAAAAAAAAAAGTGAGTAAAACACTATTTTCAAAAACACACAGACACCACGACTGACACACACACACACCATGACAGACATACACACACCTTGACACACACATATACCATGACAGACACACCATGACACAGACAGACACACACACACACACACCATGATACAGACACACCGTGACACAGACGCACACACACATGACACAGACACACGCCATGACACAGACAGACACACACAAACACACACCATGACACAGAGAAACAGACACACACACACCATGACACAGACACTCACACAGCATGACACAGACAGACACACACTCCATGACACAGACACTCACACACCATGACACAGACAGACACACACACCATGACACAGACACACACACACCATGACACAGACACACACACACCATGACACAGACACACACACACCATGACACAGACACACACACACCATGACACAGACACTCACACACCATGACACAGACACACTCACACACCATGACACAGACAGACACTCACACAGCATTACACAGACAGACACACACACACAGCATGACACAGACACACACACACTCCCACTGACAGACATACTTTGGGTGGGCCCTGTGGGTGGGCAGACAGATATGTGTGCTGGCGGCCGCAGGGAAAGCTCTTCTGGCGGCCGCAGGGAGAACTTGAATGGCGGCCGCTGGGGGAGCAGGCTGTTCTGTCTCTGCTCCTCAGCGCGCAACTTAATGAGACCGGGGCCGGAATATGACGTCATATTCCGGCCCTGGTCTCACTAAGCTGCGCGCGGGGGCGGGGGAGCAGAGACAGAACAGCCTGCTCCCCCAGCGGCCGCCAGAAGAGCTTCCCCTGCGGCCGCCGTTCAAGTTCTCCCTGCGGCCGCAGGTCAACGAAATGTCTCCCCGGCCCCAGGTGGGCCAGTCCAGCCCTGCCTGAAAACTATACTATTACCCGTGCTTTGGCCCATAATCCTCCACCCGTCACCAATTACCGGCTAACCGTTAACATATTTTTTTCTTTGATGCCACTGAGATCCATAGCCATCGATGTTCTCTCTCCCCTTTTGCAAATTATCCATTTACACTGACAGCATGGTTGGCTGCCTTGCTGTCATACAAGTATTAGATTAAAACTCTCGGGCAAGCCTCACTATCTTACTGTGAGATTAAAACACGGCCGTGGGTAGGAATTGGACGGCACACCCAAAACATGTAAATCCCAAAATATGGAGAAAAAAAAAATACAGATTAAGAAACGCACACCCACACACACAAAAATAATTATACACAAGAAAAACACCTGGCAATGATAAGAGGATGACATTATATATTCATGTTTGGATGTAGACAACCTTTTCTATTCATAGACCGTTCGTGTATTAACCTGCCTTGGTAAAAGCTTAATGGATTTGAACTGGACATGTGTGTAGACCAGTAATGACTGTGTGGATGCCATCACACTTGCTATCTGTTAAGGTATTAAGGGCAGAGTTGACCAGATAAACGTGCTGTTCACATCCTCTAACATGTAAGCTCATTGAGTAGGGCCCCCAATCCCTCTGTTCCTGTGCGTCCATCTTACCTGGTTTCAACTTCGTGTCTGTCAGTCCACCCATTGTACAGCGCTGCGGAATCTGTTGGCTCTTTGTAAAAAATAATAACAACTGTATGCCGATTATCTAATGCAGCTAGGATAACCGCTACCAGAATATTAGCTAATACTTCCCACCAGGCACATACACTAGTGACTGTTAAACTTTGCCCGCCTGATGTTTCTATCCTGCATTTCACGTGATACCTAAAGCCGTTTGTGGTTTTAAAAGCCTTGAAGGTAAAGGATGCTTTAAATATTAAATCCAGATAAGCACAATACCACCTGGCCCCTCGTTATTGCTCATCCATCAGGTCCGTGTCCGTCCAGCTGCAGGAGTTGTGTGGCCCCGTTGTGTTGCTAAGGAAATAACATACAATCTTTGTGTATTTGGAGAGTGGTGAAATTGTTAGCATTTCGAGAAAGCTGAAGCTGAACAGACTCTCTACGCTCACTGCGAAAATATCTGCACCTCTCTTCATTCTCCTCCGGAGACTGAAATCAAATGCTCCCCTCTGGTAGCGCTATAAACCTGCATCTGTCTATTGATCATCCACTACGGGCAAGTCGTATCCAGTATTAATGGGCCAGATTCAGTGTGTGCCCCCCTAATGCCAACTATAACTCCTGGCTACCAGTTATACATAGAACATATGGACTGCTAAAACCTGCGCCCATAGGGGATATATCTAATACAAGATCCAGTGCAATCACTTAGTCACTAAGCACCAACTTCAAAGCTCGAAATATTAAGTAGTTTTTTTTTTGTTTTTTTTTTAAACGTGGCGAGACTAAGCTTTGGCTACCACTGCCACCTGCAGATGAAAGGCAAAAGGGGGGCTTGCATGGCAGTAATATATCGCAGGTATTTTCCAGTGGTGGGTTATGCTGTCTTCTCTATCTGCTCTTCTATTTAATCGGAACATTAACATTTGAAGGAAAGTATATCTTCGGGAAATCAGTCTAATGGCAGAAGCAGAAACCCAGGACGCCGCACAATACACATCAGGTGAGAAAACGCTCTAATGAGATCAGCATCCCTCCGCCGTTCTCTTCCAGACTCTGCAAAAGCTGCGTATCCATAGGAACGTGATACACAGACCCCAGAGTGATCTGTTCACACCTGTTGGAGGCTGCTTCAATACAGGAGCAGAGAATGGGGCCCCGGGGAGACCACAAGGAAACCGCATTAAACTGCAATCTGCTTTTCCATGGATAACTGGATTCTTCATCCAAATCTAATCATCAGATTTCACAAATCTGAAATTCCTCGGATGTATGACTGTCTTCTGTGGTTTCACTGCAGTTTCTCACTGTATTCTGCTAAATCCTTACCTCTCAACCTCAGCATTGCTGCGTTTAAATTATTCCCAGGGCCATCGCTTCGGTCTGTGACGCATGATCCATCTATTCTACAACCCTCTTGCTGTATATTGTCACTAGTTAATCACTGCATTACACATTGTTTTATATTTTTATTTTAATTTTTGTTGTTCAGTGAAGAAATTAAAAACAAAGGCATATTGTCATAAAACTAGAAGAGGTGTCGATGATAGCAGTATCCATACAATGCGAAAACTGCTGATTATTTGAAAGTTTAAAAAAAATATGCACAATTAGAAAACTATTTGGAATACATGAGTGAAAATCCACTGGAGCAGCACGGAGTGTCAGCACAATCACATAATCAGAGATACTAACAGGTTCCGCAGAGTGAGACAAAGTAATTCAATAAGGTCAGAAAATAAGAGAAACAGAATCAACAATGCGTGACCGAGAGATGAGGACCTCGCAGCTCAGGCCCATTACAAAAAAACTAAACAAAATCACCCAATTCCCGTTACTGGAAAGGTAAGCAGGTAGATTGGCCAGAAGGCTCTGTCTGTTGAACGTGAACTGGGACCAGATCTGTGTGCGATGTCTGCTGAACTGGTTGCTATCTGTGTCTGCAACAGTGTCATAGAGGGCGAGACAGGATGACGCGGCCCAAGTGAGTAGCGGAGACGGCTGCCCAAGTGAGTAGCGGAGACGGCTGGTTACTGGAAGTGCCAGAGCCCGGTAGTCCGGTCTGGAAGGCTGAGGAGATTGGAGTTGTAAAACCCAAAGGTCTAATTTAGCCCAATTTCTAGAGCATATGTCCTTAAAAGCGTGGAGAATGGCAGCCATTTGTAAGTGCAGTAGGTTTCGTGATTCTGGCAAGAAGACAGCAGCCTATTTGAGTATGAGCAACCAGTTAGACGAGGGCGATAGAAACAAATGCTGCTGGTGAGCAATAAAATATCTGCCACAAGGAGGACCAGGATAACTCCCACCCGTCTGGGGGGACGCAATAAAAAACCACAGACTGCTTCAGATCGGGAGATCGGCCGCTTCAACCTTCCATGGTGGACCAGTTAGCACAGTGGAAGATCTGGAACCCTGTGATCACCTCCGAGAATACAGTCAGAAATCGGGTATCTGTCTGAAGTTTCGTAAATGGCTGAAAAAAACAATTTAGCCATATTTACAGATTAGTGAAGAACTTGCACAAACGATGTCTGTCCAGCTTGACTGGCGTTGCCACCATTGTTTTAATCAAACTTGGCTAATCGTTAGTTTAAGACAGATATCTGCAACCTTCCGGCTTGCTTATTACCTGCACGAGGGATAACTCAACAAATTCACAGTAGAGAGTATTAAAAAAAAACTCTAATGGAAAAAATTAAAGCTTTTCAGTTGTATTTTGTATCAGAAATATACCATACTTTGCAAATCTGTAATGGCTAGACCCCTTTAGATATTGTTGGGGTTTTTTTTTTGGTGCTGTTTAATTTCCTCTTTGTATTGTGAGCTGCTGTGTTCCCTGAATGTTCTCCAGACAGCAGTCAGTCTGTCTAAACGTTTGAATCACTACAAGCAGAAATGGACTGCTTAAATTTGGGTCTCTGACCTCACCTTCTAGGTACCATTCCCTTACTAAGAGAGAGGCTGGTAGGGAATAACGCTCTGCTAAGGGACAATGGCCATCCAAGCACTGCAGATTAGCATATATTAGCAAACGTTTCCATACTAGCTCCGATTAACCACCTCTTGGACCCTTAGGGTTACAGCTTTCCTTTGGATCTGATCAGTTTCACACATGAATAAGATTAAAGTAACGCTTCAAGCACCATAACCACTACAACTCACTGTAGTGTTTTTGATGTCAGATGTGTCTTGGTCTCACAATAAGATGTCAACCCATTTAGTATTATTTGACCGCTTACCTGGGTGCCCAAGGCCACATCATATGTACTTTGAAGAATCCAGATTGCTCCATAGAACAAGGCAGGACTCCCAGCGTGTGCTTTAGATCTAGCTGTAACGGATGTAACTCTTTAAATGGCATAATCTCTCGCATTCGCAATTAATCTCCTAAATATGTTTCCAGCTAACGACACTGAAAAGACTGTGTTTACATGAAAATGACTGCAGGGACTGACCGTACACAATATAAAAACTACATCAAGCTGTAGTTGTTCTGGTGACTATAGTGTCCCTTTAATGTTTTATTTCGTTAAAAGTCGGTTTTACCTGCTCTCCTGTTGTGGTTTTAGTCTTTAATTTGGGACTTGTGGTTTCTCTCTATGTCCCTGTGTACCTAATGGGTTAAATGAAAGCAGCAGGTAGGACTGAGTGGATTGACACACGGGACTCACAGTTCAGACAGCATACGTGTCCCCATATGACGTGTCTCCGCGTACACTCGCGGTCTATGAAACAAAAGAGGATTGATTACCAAAAGGAAACAAACAAGTGAGCTGGAAATCGGCCTGGCAGGCAGGCCGTGCACAAGCACTGGATGTGTGCCACCACCAGATCCCTCCAGCGTGTAAACAGTGACATGTAAACTGCACATTGCAATTCAGAAAGACGGCTACTCTCTAACAGAACAAATAAACCAGAATAGAAAAATAATCAACCAAAGCCTTGAGACCACCCGGCTGACCAGCCCCCCAATGGCTCCAGTTTGGGTCTCCGAGGTGTTTAGTGTTTGCTTTAAGTGGAATGGTTACATTAATTTCCTAAATATCTGCCTCCCACGAGTCTCTGCTACTGAAATATTTACATCACTCCGCATGCACTGCTCGTTCTGGACAGATTTACTTTCGGGGATCATATTCTCGTCTCCATTCAGTCAGGGCCTGGTATTACGGACGTGCGGACAGCGTGAACCCAGCATTTGGGATATTGTTATTTATTTCACAAAGCCGTCACCATCGCCCCAATAAAAAGAACACTGATTTTAAGCTACAAGTGGAAGTTAGATTAAAATGTGTTTTTGTTTAATAGATTTTTGGTTATTAAAAATATTACAGAACGTTTCTTAATCCCCACCTCCTCTGCCCTCCTTCCCAGCATGCAGCATTTCATATCCTGAAATATAACAGCTGTATTATCCTAAGAGGTTGCACATGTCTAAATCACCACATTATATAGGAGAAGGCCAGCTGTGCCAGATATCATTAATAGAACCCATGGATGTGGTTATACGCACTGCGTAGTTTCAATCATGTTTTTTTTATGGATGTAGCGAATTGTATCTGTTCAGCTTTGTAATGACAGTTCACATATCTCATAGACCTGTGGTTTGCAGGGGTTTAATGGACACGCACAAAGAACCTGCAATTTTGGGGCCAAATGTCATTGTTTAATAAATACAGTTTTAAATATTTTTTCTCCTGTTAGAGAACATGTTAAATGCTATCTTTCTGACTGATCTGTGCAGGTGATGGCATTCTGTGATGTTGATAAAAAGAAAATATCGAAGGGTTTCTACACATATGAAGACTCGGAGGTTTGTTTTATTTAAATAAATTTTCCCAAAACAAATGAAAATGGTGTTACTTGCCCTTAATAGGCACAACACTGTTGTTGTTCGCACTTTTTCACCAAAAGTAAATTTTTATTTTAAGTTAAGGAGTCATTAACAGGAATGCTGTATCATATTTAACTCTGCGTGGCTTCTGATAAACATTTTAACGTGTACATGTCCGGTGATACCTTGTAATGCTTTAATGGGACAGCTGAAGATTCGAGAGGGCACCCCTCCATTTTTAGTATGTAGTTAATTTAATTTACAAGGAAAAATATGTTGAAATTAGTCTAATTTTCCAATAGAATATAGAATATATCTGAAGCCACTAAGCCTCATCCAGTGACAACTTGAGTCAATGTATACCATCTACTTCCATGGGATTACAATTTATTGAATTGGGTCTATTCAGGAAGGAATTTGATAATTAGACATTACTGTCCCATGGTAGTTAAAGAGTTAAAGCAAAACTGTGTTCCAGAGCTTGATGAAACAACTTTATTGTAATCATATGCTGATCACAAGCTGACAGTGATTTAATCCAGATGAGGTTTAATTAGAAATTAGTTAACGTTGGTTAGTTTGATGCAGATAGGAATATGTTTTCATTGAGCGAAGCTAGCAGCTTGCCATTTGATTATCCTTTTCTGCAGGGTGTGTTTATTTCCTGAATTGAACAGGTCGTGATGCAGAGACCCAAGTAAATCTGATTTATAAATCCGGGAGAGCCAAAGGGTATAGACCGTGTGTTTTAATGAACACAGCTCACACCGTCCAGTCTTGCAAGTCTTACGTACTGTGAATATAGAAATCTATTGGTTGAATTAGGATCCATGCAGGTGAATGGTAGATTAAAAAGTTGACAAAGTTTACTTGTTTTAGAAAGAAACTTAGATCATATCAAAACTTCCCTCTGAGCGAAGCAGCCTGTTTAAATTATTGTGTTGCTAGATATCTTATCTTAGTCCATTCGACACGTTTCTCTATATTTATACATTCTATCCAGAGGTTATATTCAGCCTTGCTATGTAATAATAAATAATGTTACAGCTCACACTGACACACCAATCCCATCAACCTACTCGTTGTGTTGAAATTTTGAAGCCCGTGTTTAATTTTGTTATTTTTCTTTTTTATTTAAGGAGAGGCCCAAGCCAAAAATTCCAGTGATTCGCTATCAAGATGCAAAACCCCCTTTTATTATCTGTGTCAAGCTGGTGAGTGTTTACGGAATATGGGAGGGGATTCTGGGATTGCTATGTGGGTTATATGAGCGCGCAAACTTGTATTGGTTTGATCTCAAAGTGCAGGTACTTTGCTAACCAGACCCTTCCAAGGATGGGAGACTACTCAAGTTTTCCCGCAGACTAACACTTCCAAATTAACACAAATATATAGTGAGCAGCAAAGTACCCCACACTCTCAAAATGCTGCAGATAAGAAGTGAAAAAAAGAATTCTAGCAAACTGTGCTGTGATCAGAAAACTTTCAAACTCTTTTTATCCAAGATAAAAGTCAAACATTCTGTTATGTTCCTTCCATTAACCAAAAGCCTTATACTGAGGGAGCATTTCTTTAGGACCTGCAAGACCAGGAGCATATTATTATATTAGATATTAAATCTCCCCGCAATATTTAACTCTCTGTGTGCGAAAAGAAAGACAGCACACACAGCGAGAAGCAGACTTGGCTTCGGGTCACTGATTTGCAGGAATCAAGGAAAATGCACTTAATGAATTTCTGTTGAGCAGGTTTTGAGTAATTTTGAAAAACAATGATTTTCTTTTTAATAAAACATCTGAAAACATTCAGAACAAATGCTCTTCTGCTAGGGGGAATTAGAAGGCGCTTTGTTTTGCAATGTTTAATGTGCCCAGGCCACATTAAAAAGGGGCTTCACACTGAATGGCGCAGCGAGACGTAATGCAGAGAGCACACAATGCTGCGGATATTAAAGAGTATTTTTAGAGTGTTTGATGTGTGCTGTATTATTTGTTAGCCACATCTTACATTTTCTGCAAACACTGGCTGGCTCTTTCATGTATGGCTTGAATGAGTCAAAATATGTATTCACCAGAGTGTACACACAATTACCGAAAAATGTCCTATAACACGTGTGCCTCGCTAACGCTTCTGTAATGTGGTCACATCAGATTGTCTGTGATTAGAAACACGTGCCGTACACATGTATTATCACATCATAAATACACCTCACTGGATCCATTGTGGAGCACAATGAAGCCAAGAGCAGAGGGAATTAAAAGGGGGCCCTTTTATGTCAAAAAGCTACGGATTTCCTTCCCTTAACCCCTAAACCTCCTTAGCTGTGGCTTTTCATTAGCGATTGCTCTTATTCTGTAATTTCCTGTGATTTTCAACAGCAACCAACCTCCACATCGTTATATTTTATCTGAATATTGATCCATGTATGACCGTTGACTACTCACTGTGTAATTATGATTTGATATATTATCCCATTTACCCCGGAAATCTGCCATTTCAACTCACGAGTTATTAGTACTGGCATTTGTATAGCGCCAACATAATCCCCTGCTCTTTACAATTTTAACATGGGGATATTACAGAAAACAACTGTTAAGAAACAAGACGTTATTAAAGTCCCTGGTAATCTTAGACTAGATGAGTTGAGGTATAAAACCACGAGAGAATCACTGTGGGAGAGGAAATAAACAAGTGAGTGTGTAAGGAAGCAGTAGAGGTGGAAGGTGAGGGTGAAGAGGACTTTGGATCCAATAGTTATGTTAGAGGGGACAGACAGGTTGAAGGGCTGACAATTATCCACAGAGGCAACAGGCTTGCCTGAAGAGAGAAGACTTAAGGGACTTTTTAAATGATTAAAACCAGGGGCATGAGGCTGTTCTATAGGGATGGGGCTGTAGATGAGAATTACAAACAAAAGGTCACTGGAAGAGCGGCGGGCCCAAAAAGGGGTGTCCCTTTAAAATAGTGATGAAATGTAATTAGGGAATAGTTGTTAGAGCTTTGTATGTGAGTGTTAGTATCTTGATTTTAGTTCCCAGTAATACGAATATAGAATTCGTAACGCCTCACACTGCTCCATTCATAACTCAGTCTCTTGTGCTAAAGTGACAAGAAGACCATTAGAAAATTCTAAAGTTCAACTCGGATATTTTTTTTGCAATTCTCCTTGGTTCGCAGTTTAGAAATCAATATCTGCTAATATTTTAGCAACTTGTGGTTTATTCTGTAATTCCAAAACCCAATATTACATTTTGAGGACGTAGGTGTAATATTATTATTGCTATTTGTATAGCGCAAACAGATTCTGCAGTGCTTTACAATTTTATAAGAGGGGGGATTTAACTATAAATAGGACAATACTGCATCTTGTATAGGTATTTGGACACAAAGCATTGATATCTAGCAGGATGCAGACTGTTCAGTTGAGCCATTCTAGGCCTCTTTATGTGATCAATATGCCCGGTGCGGCTATATTCCAGCTGTGGGCACCAGCAATTAACTTTGGTGATTACAGTTTACACGTGAACTCGTTTCAGAGGCTTTACTTGTTCTGCGCTATTTTCCTTTGATGGATAGAGCAGTACTGTTTCAAGCACTGGAAACAGAGTAATTAGCAACTCTCCCTTTTATCCAAAACTCGTAAAACAAGAGAAGAAAGTGGAGCTGGGATTCGGGAGCTGTGTCTTGCATGGCTTTACAGCTCGGAGGATGCTGGGAGCTCTGACTGCAGGTGTTTCTTTTGATCTGGTTTTTGCGTTGGGGGAAGTGTCCTCAGCGAAAACCAGATGTTTTAGTGGAATAAGAGGACATAGTTTAATATTTTAGGGTGGGAGACTGAGGTTAATGTGATCAAATTGTGTCTACTACTCTTTCTATAACTGCTTTTACTGCTTCTGCTGGAAGGCTGTTCCAGGTATCTACTACTCTTTCTGTAAAACACCGTAATAGAGGCAGTCGATGCCTAGAATATCTTCCCAGGGGAAGTAGTTAAACCTGACAGGTTCTGTGGTGTCAGGAGATATATCTCGGAATAAGAATTTACTCATTTCTTTTAGGACCTGACTGGCGGGGGATTTGAAGAAAACCTGAAGTCTCTTAATCTGAAGGAAGGGGTGGATTTTTATCATTTTAACTGATCAGTATGGAAAGGTAATGATTTCTTAATAACGAGAAAGGATAGCACACACCTTGTCTGACATTTTACTGGCACGGGTCCAGACAATGAATCCAATCACAGGGTGCACAGGTTTAAGTGCGTTTTGGTAGAGTGACCCCATTGTAGTATAACAGAAAATTAAACATACCAATTTGTGTAGGAATAAGTTTACATTTATTGTAAAAAAAAAAAATGAAAACATTCTCTCCTTTATATACTAAAAATGGAATAAACTGCTCCTTTAACATACATGTACAGAGCAAGGTATACGTATTTAAATTGGCTGTGATGCTATGATGAGGTCACTTCCACCGGTCTGTCCTATAATTAGATTGCATCATGTTATATAATCACTTTGGGCGTGATTAGAGGCTACACAAGAGAACACTGGAAATTGCCATTCCAATGTTATTTACTTTTTCCTTACATTTGTGTGTTATACAATTCAGACAATTCAGTATAAGCGTATGTATCCACTACTTGGTAAATAGCTGTAACACTATGGTGTAAGTGATTGAGGAGGCCATTGTGCGGACGTTCTAATCTCGTAAGAAGTTTAAAACCCAAGTGAACCTTGAAATGCTACATAAATATAAATGTGATCGGACGATGTCCCTATTCACACATGCAGTTTATACATATCAACAGGATACTGGTTAAAATGTCACTTTTATCCAAAATGAAAAAAACAGGGAATGAAAATGAAAGGCACAATCTAGGCCCAGAACCAATCCATCCTAATGTGTTTGTTTTGGTGAACCAAACCTTTTCTGTGAAAGGCAGTGTTCGTACATTGAGCTGTAAGAACACCTCTAGTAGTTGTCACTCAGACCAGGGGTGAGGCGCTTAGACATTATAGTAATGTTTGCAGATCTTAAGTTCTGATGACGCTGAATCTGGTTGATCTTAGTAAAGTGCATCTCTATGAGAAGATGTTGATTGTTACAGTAGACCCCCACATGCTTCTCTATAGAGAAACCTTGGATTTACTGAATTCATCATAACGGATCATCTCAGAAGGGGTGGAGCAGTGGTTGCGGCATAATAGTTGAGTTGTGCCCCTACATCTAAATAGTTGCCTTTAATATGAACATTTTAACCAGACTCCTACCATTATATAGCTCTACTTACAAGTGCTGATCTGGGGCTCGATCTAGTCTTATCTTCTTGCTCACCTGATCTCATTTAGGAAACACAAGTCTCTGTTCTGGGTAAGCCCAAGGCATCGTGATGCAGCAAATTTACCCAGAACACGGACGTGCAAGAGGTAAGGTTTTCACTCGCGTCTGCTGATTTACGCACCTCAGTAAATGTTGTGACAGCATTTACTGGGGCGAAGGAACTGACACATCCAGTTTACAGGGACACTCCAAGCATCCTAACCATTACAGTGCAAAGGCGCTCCCATTATAAGTAGTCAAACCATGGTAGAACTATTTTACTACTTACCTAGGGTCCAGCAGGCAGTGCTTCCCACCTCCACTACAGCCACCAGAAAGCAGGAAGCCCCTGTTTAGGACCTTCAATCACCTCGGTCTGAGCTAAGCCCCAGGAGTGCAGGGTCAGCTCATTGGCTGAGAGCATCAGTTGATAGCTCTGCATTGCCAGGTTCGGCTCAGATAAATTACAACTCAATGGAGTGGAGGCACGGAGAGGTGCCTGGTGTATCCCAAGTGAGAAGTCAAAAGCACTTTAAAATGGTTTGTCTACTTACAATGGATGACACCAGGGCAATCCTGCCACCATAACCACTACAGAAAGATAGAGTGGTTATGGTACTTGTAACGTTCCTTTAATGTGACTCTAGCTACTTCTGAAAGCACCTTTTATTAAATCATGTAGAAACACAAAATGCATCAGAATTGTGGGGGTAGGGTTTACCAGTTAAAACTTAAAGGGTTTGGTAGACAGCCACTAGAGGAAGAATTAACCCGAGTAGGTAATTATTGCAGTTTATATGGTGAGGGTTAAGGGTGATGGGAGTTGGCACCCAGACCGCTTCAATGAGCTGAAGTAGTCTGGGTGCCTACAGTGTCCCTTCAAATATAGAGATGTAAGTTTACATTAAACCATTTTATATATGTCATATGTCTAGAATTGAGTGATACCCACACATGCCTTTTTTTCTTTCTAATTATATGAAAATTTAGTGAGTAGTAATCATTTCAAACCCGCACTCCAGTAGTGCATTTCTATCTAATGCTGTGTCCTCTACAGGTGAGTGAAAGGTCATTAACAATGAAAATGTTTTATATTTTAGGAAATATGATGAAACTGCCCCCTAGAGGTGGCAGTGTGCGTTACGAGGGCAGAGGTGTCTGCACGCCATCCGATGAGAATTTTAGTTTGTTCACTATTGGGCTCAAACAGTATTAACAGTAGAGTCAAAATGTTTAAATCTGATTATTCAGAGAGTGTCACTATGTGGCCACCTGTTTCTTAAACAATAAATTATGAGTTTTTTTTTAATTAAAACAGACTTGCATTTATTTTTACTGGTGGTAAATGTTACTGTATGCTGTAAGTAAATATCTCATTATACACAGTACTCCACATATTCATATACAACGGACTTTATTTCATGATATAAGATTACAGATTGCACTTGGTGATCTCATGCAAACACAGCGCCTTCTACTGGACAATGTTGGAATTGCATGGAATGATTTCAAACGAAGGGTTTAGTTCACAAACTGTTAAGAAGTGATTCTTCTTGTATTAAATATAGAATAGCTAGGAAATACTTCAAAGAGATTGTTAGTTTTCAGGACTTTGCTACCTGCAAGATAAACACAAGGAATACATTTGTAAAATCTGTAGGTCTATTTGGGAAAATATCCAACATTGTATTTTACATTCCCATGCAAGTTGTAATAGGTGCCGTTATCACACTAATCTCGAGTGAATGAAAGAAGCTGACAAACTTCCAGTCTCCTGACCCAAGTTGTAAAGGAGTAACGTAACGAGTGCGCTGTCACCCAAATTAAAACTTACAAACCATTGGGGCTTATTCTCTGAAAACCAAATGGCCAAATTGTGACTACAGCGAAGTTTGAGAATTATTCAAAATCTCAGTTTGGAATTGAATTCACTAAAATTCTGAGTTTAGTGATACAACAGAAACACGTGGAGGAGAAGATAACAGGTGAGTATTGTCCTACAATACCTGCTCATTCACTATTTGTCCCTTTCGTACTGATACACAGGAGCCCGATGTATTTTAGCTGAGATGCTCAGCATATGCTGAAGCCTAGTACATAAATCTTACGATTTGAAATATCTTTGTCAGTTCTAGACAATTCCCAGTTTAGTGTGTAAACGCACGTTTCACAGACACTGTATATAACCAAACTCATTAAGATTGCCTCGTAGGTCCATTAGCAGGAATACCACCAGATCACTATAAATACAGTGCCATTATTGTGCTAGCAACATCCCACATACACAGGATTATTGGTAAAAGACATGAAAATCTTAATGTCTAGCTCTGCCTTCCTGCGTGCGCATTGGTCTGTTGAAAAAAATGAAACAAACAAAAAAAACCTCCCTCTTTCCCCGCTCAGAGAGCACGCATGCAAAGCCTGTATTAGATCAAGCGAGCACAAAAGAGCCGTGCTGGAGTAAAGGTATGTAAAACCTTATATTTGCAGGTTTTACTGCTAATTGAGAAGGTGGACCTTCTCCATAGTGTCCAGTAGGGCATATTACGCCAAACGGGTCCCTACAGAAGCCTGTAAGGGACTTTTCACCACCTGTCCTTGAAATGGAATAATGCTTTTGAGGTATAGACTGGTGGGTTTTACTTTTTTTTTTTTGGAAGGAGAGTGAAAAACAAAACAATTGATTCTGTAAATATAGTGACAAATCTGCTACAGCTTTGCTGTGTGTGTGTGACTGTGCACCAGGGGATATTGTGAAATCTCGCTGTGAGATGTGCGGCCAATGTGAAAGCGTTTAGCTTAGCGCATGACACATCTAAAAGATTCTGCTTATTGCAGACCATGATACAGCTAGATTGCCATGCCAACAAATGGAGATAGCCCCTCCTAGAAATGGGCGCTCCATACCTCCCACAATTTAAGTGAACAAAGAGGGGTCCTTTAATTTTAGGGGTGTGTCCTGGGGCCGGCTGTTCTTGGAAAGTTTAAGTGATTTACTAATAATTTATGCAACTAAAATTTAATTTAGAACAAGAACAATGTATCGTATTTACACAGACTAAACTTTAAACTGTGTGTAGAAATCAAAGACATTACTGGGAGTATTATTGCTGTGGAGCTCTGTTATACACTCAGACACATTACTGGGAGTTTTATTGCTGCGGAGCTGTGTTATACACGCAGACACATTGCTGGGAGTATTATTGCTGCGGAGCTCTGTTATACACGCAGACACATTACTGGGTGTATTATTGCTGTGGAGCTCTGTTATACACTTAGACACATTACTGGGTGTATTATTGCTGCGGAGCTCTGTTATACACTTAGACACATTACTGGGTTTATTATTGCTGTGGAGCTCTGTTATACACGCAGACACATTACTGGGAGTACTATTACTGTGGAGCTCTGTTATACACTCAGACACATTACTGGGAGTACTATTACTGTGG
Organism: Pelobates fuscus; assembly: GCF_036172605.1. NCBI lineage: Eukaryota > Metazoa > Chordata > Amphibia > Anura > Pelobatidae > Pelobates > Pelobates fuscus. The sequence continues at coordinate 363,588,512 of NC_086321.1, forward strand.
AGCTCTGTTATACACTCAGACACATTACTGGGAGTACTATTACTGTGGAGCTCTGTTATACACTCAGGCACATTACTGGGAGTATTATTGCTGTGGAGCTCTGTTATACACCCAGACACATTACTGGGAGTATTATTGCTGTGGAGCTCTGTTATACAGTCAGACACATTACTGGGAGTACTATTACTGTGGAGCTCTGTTATACACTCAGACACATTACTGGGAGTATTATTGCTGTGGAGCTCTGTTATACACTCAGGCACATTACTGGGAGTATTGTTACCGTGGAGTTTTGCCATACACGTAGACACACCAATAATCATAGGAAATTGGGATAAGAGGGACAAGGTTTTGGACCCAAAACAGTGAGTGTCCCACCAAAATAGGATCACTTGGTGTATGAAGATTAAATGATCTCCCCTAACTGGCCTATATAGGATTCTGACGTCAGCCTCCCACTATTCTAAGATAGAGTACCACAAGGGCGCCCTGAAACTATCTCTGCTAATAGGAAATACAGACAAGCTCTATAGACTCCCTGATTCCCTCTACCTATTGCATTTTGTGTCTATGCATTAGTAGGTTATCACGTGTTCTGCTGGTGTCTGATTATGTATATAGGAGCGTATATGGTTAATTGAATGTATTGCCTATTAATGAGCATTTTGTGCGGCCCTGAGATTTTAAGTAATGATGTCAATCCCTGGTTTATTGCCCCCTCTTGTGCTCTTATATTTTGAGAAGTCCAACTGGTAAATACTTCCTAGAAATGTGATTGTAAAACAAGCAACTTTACAAGTAACACTCCATCTGTAATGATTATTGTCTTAAACCCCTGGATTGCCTGAGCATAATGAGATTGTATGTAGAAAATTAGAGGGTCAGCACATTAACTGGGAGCTGTGTGCTCTTTGTGAGCAATGCCGCATTTCCAAGCTGACAGTTCATGTGTATCAAGTATCTAAGACTTGGATATATTTCAGCTAATAAATTCCTCTCATTCCTTGTGGATAAGGACATACATTTAGTGACCACACCATCTGTATCCTATTAGTTCACAAGACTAGGAGTGTGCAGGCTGTGATACACAAGCTATTTCAATTTAACTCCTGATCTGCCACAACAGCCGCAACTAAAATGGTATCTTATCCACAGAGCTTGTGTGATTTGTAAAATTGTAATGTCTGTTAGCTTGTTTGCCCACAGGACAAATTCACACAACTGGAGTCCGGTTATATAATCTTAAAACACTATTTCTTTACTGAACTGGTAATTGTCTAGAAGGAACAAGGGAATAGTCAAATCTTAAGTTCAAATTTAAAGTAATTGCATATGGGAAGAATACAGACAGAGAAATTGAACATACTTTAATCAGATTTACTGAATGCAAATATTTAAATCTGATATCCCTCTCACCTTGGACACCAATGTAGGTTTAGGTACATTCATCAAGTCACACAGATAATTCCGCTTTTCCCGTAAACTTTGCAATTCGGCATCCCTGTATGAGAGAGGTCCAGCATCAGGATTATTTGGTTTATAACAAACTATCAATGACGGCACCATAAATCCATTTTACTCAGTACTAGGCACGGAGAGTAGATTTACAGCTTGTGGAGAATCAATGATTCAGACTTCTATGCTGCTCTCCGAAAAAAAATGCTCTTTTTTTTTGTTTATATTTTCATTAATGCAGAGAACAGACACAGATTTAGGGGGAAGTATTCTCAAGAAAACCTTTTAGCACAATTAGGAGGAGGCCCTTCCAGCTGTGATTACAATTCCCATCACCTATAGCTGAATGGACAGAGACCCCAGATACCGGTATTTTAAGGCATTTATGGTTATTCTCTAAACAGTGTGTTTTTATGAGATGAAAATGGGTTTATTCACTGGGAATTATAGAAGTTGAATTGAAGGATTTTTTTTTTCAATGCAGCTAGTATTAGCCTTAAATATCTCATTCTAGGTTTAGTGGGGGGAAAAGGGAGTTTAGCTTCCCTTATCTTTGTTGTTTAGACCACAATGCTCACTATTTCATGCATTAACCTCTTGCTGCTGAAGTATTGTGAAACATCCAAAACCGATAAGAGCAGTTAAATTACTTAAATGTATTGTAACGAAGACATGACAATTAGTTACAATCTGCCTAGTCTAGTCATGATTGTAAGCAGCCCCCTAAACCCCGTGGGAGGGAGTTAGCCATGTCCTATGTTATCTCTGCAAGCTATCAGAGGAGCACAGCGATTCAACGTTGGGGTTTATTTTTATTTTTAAGCTACAGGCTTCAAAGATTCATGGAATGTCAACACTTTTTTTTATTTTAATAACCTCAAAAAATCCTTCAATCATGCTTTTCAGAAGCGCGAAATTCCTCCAACTACTCTTCTTATCCAAAGAAACCCTGGAGGATTAAATGAAACCGCGCAGTGTTTATATTAACAGCAAAGCACTGGAGATGTCGTTTAAAGCTGAAACAGTATAGGCCTTATTCCTCCAGCGAGCTTCTGTTTCCAACAAGAGAACTGCCTTTCATATTGCGGATTAAAAGGCTGCGTGATGGCCACGGGAGGCTGTGTTTATTTATTAAAAAGGTCCCGTTTCAAGTTAAAATGAGCAAAGAGAACACGTGCGCCAACTATGAAATGATTAATTTCAGGGTATGAGGCATCAGAGCAGTGAGTTTCTAAAATTAAACATTGTAAGGATGCTTCATTTGTGTACGAACATAGCACGTTCAATACTCACCAGTTTGTGTCACTCAGCACAGACATGACATCATCCAGAATATCTGCCTCTATGACATCATCGTACGTAAGGAGCATCTCATAGATCTCACTGGCTGTGTTTTTTCTTATCTGTAAATAGAAAGAAAGCGTTGTCCAGAAGTTTTAATGGCTAAACCTTACAGAAGATAGGGGACCTGGGTGCTAAACCCAAAGGCTACTAGCTTTAGTTATAGTACAAAGCACAATACAATCTAATGAGGTTTTAAAATAAAAGCTTATTCTACTAGGTACTCCAGCTACCAGAAGAGACATTTCGCACCAATCAGTGATCACAATGATAAAAAGCATCCAGATTTAAATAAAATGGACTTCCATTGCAACCGGTTTGTGAAGTTAATGGTGAAAGCTCCTGTGAGATGATTTCTAGTTGGTACATTTCACAGAAGGGGATAGGGTATCGGCATGGATACAGAGGTAGATGTGTACGTGTTACTTAAGTGGTGTTGAACTTTTTTGCCAACATCAGCCTCACCGAATGCAGTAAAAGTTTCAGTAGAAGTCGTGTATCGCTGTGTCTGTTTACACCACTAAAATGCCGCAGTATTTAATAAACACACTCACAATAGGAAATGGATGGCAGAGCAGGAGGAGCAACTCAAACAAGATTTTCTTCCGGATCTCCCCGGGAAACTGGATCAGGCCGCAGAACCTGTAAAATCCACACAGCAATTAGTGTAAAGTAGGAGGAAAACACTGACACGGTGCTGAGCACTAACAATATAACATGGGACCTAAATGATCTGCCCTGATACACAATATGTAGGTTTCACCTCGATGTTGGCACGGTTGCATGTATTTTTGTGCCAATGCTTTTTATTAAGCTCATATCACCAGGCGGGTAAGTAGTTAAAGTGAGATGTTCTGACATGTAGAGGTTCCTTCGTCTCCTGAACTCTGTATGTAGCTAAACATGTTGAATAGACAGAGGTGTAGCTGCAACAAGTCAAGACATTTTTCTAAACAGGTGTCATTGGAAAATCACCAAAACTGAACAGCACGCAGGCTATTATTAGGAGATTGGTGGTACAAACACATCCAGCTTGACATGTTGGGTGTCGAAGAGAAGGCTCTGTGATTCACAAACAAATCCTAGTCACAGCGTATTTAATAATTATGTCCTTACTTTTCCAGGTTATACAAGTCCATTGTAACTTCGAAAACCCCAACTAAAGCATTTATTTCCCCTTTGAACAAACATTCACAGTGAGTGGAGCAGTATAACCCCACACTTGTCTGCTTAAAGGAACACTGTAAATGCTTCTTCTCTTTGAAGTGGTTATAGTAATCCTCTGGCATCCTCCTATCTGGCTTTAAAGTTGTATTTATTTTATTTTAAATATGAAACGAGAGTCTCCAGCAGCCCATCTCCTCTGTGTTACTTGGGCTGATGAGGGAGCATTAGTCTGAGCAACAACGTATCAACTGCTTTCAGACTATCACAGTGCCGGTATTAATCGGTATGGCTAGAAGATACTGTGTAATCTTTGCCATAGCCATACCTCCAGTAGGGGCCAGGCAGTGGGCGGCCAGGGATCCTCATTTAGTGTTAAACTGCAGAGGTTGCAATGAATAGAGGGGCAGTGTCATGGGACTCCAGGAACTTTAACTATTTCAATAAGATTAAATGGTTACAGTGTCTCTTTAAAAAAAAACCAAAAAAAAAACCAACGGCTATTTATAAGTGTTAATTCTTCTTGAAATCAACACTTTATAAAATAAGGCTAAAGGGACATGCAGTTAGCTATAGAGGGTTGGAGTATCCTTTAATCCTTTAAGTGTACCCACATCACACTCTAATTAGCATCATTGTAAAATTGGCCCTAAGCGGGAAAAGACTGGATCTTGCTGCAGGTTAGAGCCACATGCCTTATGCAAGAGCCTAAGTAGATTCTGATTCACATGGAAAACCTTTCTAAAATGTATTCAGGAGAAAACAACACAACATTAAAAATCTCCATATCTCCATATTCTTTTACATTTCTGTTATAAGAACTACAATATTAAAATCAACGTTTGGTTTTAACATTTGGAGTGGTCTTTTAACCCTATAGGGGGAGGGGGCTTAAAAAGTAGTATACGTTTTCATCTTATCAGTATGTCTCTTGTGCTGCTTTGCTTCACCCAGATGTCGAATGACAACATAATTCCCTTCCTGCCTGAAGAAAATGTGCACAGTGATTGTGCCAATATAATGATTCTCATAAAGGAGCACTGATTAAAAGGGAACACTATAGTCACCAAAACAACTTCGTTTAATGCAGTGTTCATTTTGTCAACTAACAATTTTAGTCAACTAAAATCTTTGAGATTTAGTCGACTAAAACTAAAGGAAAATAAAGATGACTAAAATACGACTGAAACTAAAATGGCATTTTAGGCAAAAGACTGACTAAATTGAAATTTGCCGTCAAAATTAACACTGCACAGAGGGGGCTGGGGAAGGGGGAAAACCTACAGACCAGGGTTTGGGAGAGAGGCACCTAGAGGGGCTAGGAGGACACAAAGAGACACACGGGCTGGGGAAGGGGGAAAACCTACAGACCAGGGTTTGGGAGAGAGGCACCTAGAGGGGCTGGGAGGACACAAAGAGACACGGGCTGGGGAAGGGGGGAAACCTACAGACCAGGGTTTGGGAGAGAGGCACCTAGAGGGGCTGGGAGGACACAAAGAGACACGGGCTGGGGAAGGGGGAAAACCTACAGACAAGGGTTTGGGAGAGAGGCACCTAGAGGGGCTGGGAGGACACAAAGAGACACACGGGCTGGGGAAGGGGCAAAAGAGACAGATGGAGGCTAAACCCATCAGATTTTAGTTGTGTCGACTAAAATCTACTGGAGATTTAGTTGACTAAAACTAAAACAAATAAGATGACTAAAATACGAATAAAACTAAAATAGGTTTTTAGTCAAAAGACTGCGACTAAAACTAAATTGAAATGTGTCGCCAAAGTGAACACTGGTTTAATGAAGACGTTTTGGTGTTTCCCTGAAAATAAGACGCCCCACGAAAATAAGCCCTAGCTTATTTTCAGGGGATGCTGTAATATAAGCCCTATCCTGAAAATAAGCCCAAATTGCTAGTCGCTTGTTTGCTAATCTATGTTGGGGGAATTCCCCCAACATAGAATCATGGGATTCCATGCACTATTGAACTGGTCTATGTTGGGGGGGAATTCCCCCAAACGTAGACCTGCTTTCTAGCCCATGCTTGCTAACCATTTCCCCCAAAAATACGACATCCCCCAAAAAGAAGTTCTAGTGCGTTTTTCGGGGGGAAAATATATGGGCAAGATCCATATAGCTAAACTGAATCATTAAGCTTATGTTGTTTTGATGCATTTAATGCTCTCCACTTACATTTAAATGATCAATCAAGTGAATCAGGAAGCCCGTCTGACTGTTCTATTGACTGCCTGGGGGGTGGTCCAAACTCAATGAATACAAGTGCTGGTGCTCTTGAAATTTGTTTTTTTATGAATTGTAACGACTACAAGTCGTTACAATTGTAATTGTAAGCACTACAAGAGTGTCATTTTAAATATTTCACAAATGCCATCACAATCCCGTTCAGCCCAGATACAGGAAGGGCACACATGGGGAGGAGAAATAAAAATACTGTGTCCATTTCTCCCGTTCTCCGCCTGCTCTCTATATTCTGACTGCCAGGTGCAAAAGACAAAACTGTTTTGATTTCAGGAGCCGAGATGGAGGCTCCCAGTTACAGGATAGGGATGTGTGGATTTATACATTTAAATTCTGTTTTTTAAACACATATATGTTAAATAGCGGGATACGTAAACCGAGTATAAAAAATAATTATAGGAAGTGACTTTATAGAAAATGTGTTAAAGTGGGACACTTCAAATACCATAACCACTTCCCATCCTTGCATGGGTTACCGTCACTTATAACTGCAGGGATTTTCACAGCTAATATATGCTCCCGCTGTATCCCAGCTTCTCCCTGATGTAGGATACCAGAGCATGAAAAAATTAATTATAATAATAATAAACTCACACAGATATACTGGACCGCAGCTTCTGGACATTTTTTGTTTTTTTGATCTCCTCCTTAGTGAGCGATAGGAGCTGCACGGCGAACGGATGACTGCGGAAGAAATCACAGAAAAGCTTTATATAAAACAGGCCTGAGAATCACAAAACAGTAAATTCCAGTGTTCAGACACCAGGGTTCCGTTTTCTACCAATCAGACACAGCAGGGATTGTTCATGACCAGGAAATACCTTCAAAATGTTCTATTTAATTACAATCATTTGTACCTTGGCCTCATTACCTGAAAACACAGGAGAGGTTTACACACTGAAATACGTTACAGCGATTTGATAATTTAGGCTGAAATAGCCAGTTTGAAATAAAACTCGTTTGTGACGGATTCATTTATTATTTTTATGTCGGTTACCTTGCCCTAGGTCTCGCCAGATAAACCCCATGGTACCACAAAATAATGTGGCTGTATAGCACAAGATAGTATTTGAATGGTGAAGAAGGGTAGTTTTGCCACAGCAGGTCAGGTGGTTGTTACAGGTTAATGGGAAATGTTACTCACAAATACATCCAGTCCTGGGGTTAGTTATCACTAGACTAGGTTACTGTTTATAACGAAATCTAAATTAAATGTCTACACAGTGATGTCACTGATCAGCATTACAGGATTTATTTACTAAACAATTTGTAGTGGAATGAAAAATAAATTGTAAAATTCTAGCCAAAACAGTGGTTATCCTATGCCCCCATCCTTCAACCCCCAACACTCCCCCTGCTATCGCCGACCAGAGGCCCCCCCACTATCCTTCTTCCTCCTCTTTCTCTATCTCTTCCTCTCTCTTCTTTGCCGAAACGCTTTCAATCAGCTTTAATTTTCCCTTTCTAAAAACATCCAGGACATAGTATCTTATCTAGCAGTTTTATAATCAAATGGTGAGAGGGGATTATTACTGATGAAGCTATTTCTAAATACTCAACTGACTTGTTAAATATTTCGATGTGTTCAGTCTAAAGGAGCTGGGCCATGCACCGATCGCTGTATTCTCTCTAAGGGGGCGGGGCCATGCATAGATTGCTTTGGTTAGTCTAAGGGGGTGGGGCCATGCACAGATCGATGTGTTCAGTCTAAGGGGGTAGGGCCATGCACAGATCGATGTGTTCAGTCTAAGGGGGCAGGGCCATGCACAGATCGATGTGTTCAGTCTAAGGGGGCGGGGCCATGCACAGATCGATGTGTTCAGTCTAAGGGGGCAGGGCCATGCACAGATCGATGTGTTCAGTCTAAGGGGGCAGGGCCATGCACAGATCGATGTGTTCAGTCTAAGGGGGCGGGGCCATGCACAGATCGATGTATTCTAAGGGGGCGGGGCCACGCACAGATCGTTGTGTTCCATCTAAGGGGGCAGGGCCATGCACAGATCATTGTGTTCAGTCTAAGGGGGTGGGGCCATGCACAGATCATTGTGTTCAGTCTAAGGGGGTGGGGCCATGCACAGATCATTGTGTTCAGTCTAAGGGGGTGGGGCCATGCACAGATCATTGTGTTCAGTCTAAGGGGGTGGGGCCATGCACAGATCGCTGTGTTCTGTTTAACCCCTTAAAGACGAAACTTCTGGAATATAAGGGAATCATGACATGTCACACATGTCATGTGTCCTTAAGAGGTTAAGGGGGCAGGGAAATCCGACTCTGAATTTGCTGTTTATTTGATAAACAGTAATGTGTTGTAAAGGTTTGAGAAATAATTTAGCTATCTGGTCTAGAATATGTTGTTTTTTAAATCTTTGTTGATACAGCATATAGGGAATAAAATAAATTACATAGTTATTACACCATTAATATTCACAGGTTTTTAGAACATATATACAGTACCTGTTTGTTTGTTTTAATACATAGTACCTGTTTTGTCAAAGGGACATTAGCACAGGCGGCTTCCACCTACTAACCCTGTACTATCAGAACAAATGTTTAACAGGGGTCCAAAAATCATGAATGTGGAATCTTGCAACAATCTAAGAACATAATATAATTCACTTGAAAACAAATAATGATACATACAGTCTTCAGTTCATTCAGGGCAAAAAAAATTACATTCCTTCTACTCACCTTGGCAATCCGCCCCCTGTAGGCTAGGAGTTGCATGACGCCCTATACCAGCTGCCTAAGGATTTCATATTTGTAGCAGAGGCTTAAAAAGCCATTAATAAGGAAACCTGGAATAACTTTTCCTATCAGTCACTTTGACTGTGGGCAATATGAAAGTAAGTAGAAGTGGGGGTTAGGGGTCTAGAGCTGTTTACCTATAACGAAAGCAGACCCCTGGAGTAATCTACTACTGACAGCCGATATCAGGTGTGCAGCCACTGGTTTCAAACAGCTCTGAGGATCCTTAAAGGCAGTGGGGTGCAGTGAATTTCCACTCACCATTGACTAGTTGATGAGGAAAAATGTTGTGCCCTGCCGTATATAACTAAGACACTAGGACTGGTAATAGATTTTAAAGTCAGACCTAGTGAGGCTGCTGAGTGCTAATTCCAATCGCTTTACAGGGCGTTAGAACAGGGCAAATCAGGAAAGATTTTAAACTGATCTGACAACGTTCATACAAACAAAAGTGATGAAACAAAGAAGTACTTAGAGAGACCCATCTGGAACAAATTTGGTAAATGGAATCATATTAGCAGTAGCAGATTGCGCCTTTAACAAACTCTCACACTTGCTTCTGTTATCCACCAGTAACACATCAACAAGGAAAACGCCCAACATGCAAATCCATTTCAGGAAAGAAAAATGTTCAGATAAATAATCCAACGCACAGGGAAGAGGGATCAGACAGCGGTGTCACACTGCTAACTCATAGAATATCTTGTTAGGATAAAACATAGCAGCTAAATCACAGAACAAGTGCTGAAGGCAGATGGTAACCAGGTAAGTTACAGATCCTTTAGCTCAGCATTAACCAGTACAGCAGACTGGTGTGACAACCTCTGTGATTTGTATGAAGTGAAACCATCCTAAAACGCTGACTGCTCACCTGGACACTGGCCAGGTATAGAATGTACAGAACGAGCATGGAACCCGGAGATACTGTGAGCCTTGGTAACAGTGCCAGTGGTCACATCTGAATATCATGGATTTCCCTTTAAAATTGAACAATATTACTATCACTCAGCACGGCCTATTATCTAATGTACCAGACAGGTCTATCCGTGTGGTTTCAAGGTAAAATTTGTGGGGGGACGGGCCCTGAAATCCAGCCCTAATAAAATCCACTCTGAAAAGCGAACCCACTCCTATGTAATTCTAAGAAGGTGTCTTGACAAGAACAGTGCCAGAAGGGAAAGCAAGCACACTGCTTATTGAAAATACAAGAATTACTGGATAAAGAGTGGCCAGTAATAATATTTACTTCTCCTCCAGGACGAATATCTCGAAGCAGCCATTTGCCAACATCTGGTCCAACATCTTCATAAGTGGGATGGAAACTCTGGGTGGAAAAAGATAAAATATGTTGTTTTACACAACGGTGCCTGTCCAGTCCTATTGTTACATGGGACGTATCGACTAAACAGCAACTCTACAACCAACCCACACAATTGAGTCCCATGCTTGGCTATTTCTTGCCAGACTGATTTCCATTCTACTGGGCCTGACACTATATGTGTCAATAATTCACTGCATTTACCAGTCACTTCTAACGAGAACAAGGTATAATGCTTTAAATGCACAGACCTGCAGTTGTTGTTATTGACGACTGCCAAAGGGGAAGCAAAAAAACACTAAATTCGGAATTGCAGCCAACTGAAATCCAAACAGTAAAATGTAGAGAAAAAATAACGACCAGGTTAAAAATGTCCAACTCGGTTCACGTCATAGTTTGGCTATTTAAAGCTACATTTTACCATGTGGATCTCAATTTGTTACGCCTTTAGAACCCAAATAATAGATGGATAACATGAACATTGTGCTGGTTAGACAGGCAGAATACATGCTATCTGCTGTAAACTCGGACGTCTGAGGTCAATACAGCTAGAACTAGAGGGTGCAGGAGAAAGTAGTACTCCGTCTACAAGTATAATAGCATTAAATGAATGCTCACCTCTCATTGCGCTGGTTATCCCTGAAGATCTGCAGGATGGTGTTGGAGAAAGATTCCATAGACTCTGCATCACTTTGGATCAAACGCAGATAATCAAACAGGCTCTGGGCAGAGTATCTCACCTACACAGGACAGACAGCAAGTCAATAAAGCAGAGTACGCAATTCAATACTACTAAACAACAATGCTGGAGCCTGAATCCTCACACTCAGTGAATACAATTAATAAAAGAAAATTCTAAGCTTATATCTCCAGCACCAACCCCAAAAATATGTATAATGTCTGGGAACAAGCAAACACAGTATAGTCTGAACATACAACGTACACCCAATTCTTAGCATTCAACAGGGAGAAGTTGTACTCAAAACTAAAATCCTGAAAGAAAGAAATAGCAAAGCATAAGTATAAAAAGAGATATAATTAACGGAAAATACAAAAAATTCACAAATAAAATGGAACATGATTGCATCTCCAAAATTGCAAGTAGCCGATAACTTGGCTCAAACATAAGGGATTGTCTGGTTTCCCAGCATCCCTCTCCCGGCTAGGCAGTATCCTCCCATAAACAGAGTACCCTAAATTAGTCAGCCATTCATATTCATACGTCCAACATTTACAGCTTTGCTCCGGTGTTACATTTAACAGGTCCCTATAATTGTCTCCGGGGAATAAGTGATCTTTGTAAGACCCCATTATACATTCAGGAGGCCAGTGATAAGACAGGTGGAAGGCATAGGATCTCCCCGTGGGTAGATCTTTTCTCTCATTAGAGGAACCAGCACACAGTGTGAGGGCCACATTCCTGCGCACAGGTCCATGGTCAGTTATGTGGCACTGTGCTTTTATTATTTTTTTTTTAAAATTACTTCCCACTGTGTTAATTACTAAACCACAAATTGAGAGAGGATTGCGATATTTGTCTTAGAATGGAGAGACTGGGAAGTACCTTGGAGAAAGAGAATGAATTTGAGAATATTTCCATTGTGGCCTAATTTCCCTGCCCGTTACTGAATAACCGTGAGAGTGCCATTCCACGGAGGAGGAAAGGAAGATCCTGGAACGAAAGGAAAATAGCAGCTTGGGGGACAATTAAATCCACCAGCACTGGTACTTTCTCTGGGTCCTATAGGTGAGAGGGGTTCAGTTCATTCCGATGGACCTTGTGGACAGTACTTGGTGTAAAGCAGGTTCTCCTGTTTTGCTTATAGGTGTGTGAATATTCCTTGGTGAGCACTAATTAAACATGTTCTGGAATCATATTCCTACTATAAGATAGAATGCTCTGTTAGGATCGACAGCAAATATTTCTTGAATCTATAATTAGGAAATGTGTTTTTTTTTTTTTCCTTTTCATTATAGGACTATAAATCTTAGATTAAAAGCATTTGGCGGAGATGCCTGGTTTCGCAATACTAATCACACAATGCTAATGGGAAACAGAAATAAAACCAAAATTTACTTAAACAAATGGTGTAGAAGCCAAGCCCTATCCTGGCAGGGAGCAGTGGGTTTCAATTTACAGAGAATATAGAACAGTATACTTGGCGCTTTGCCCCTTCTGGTTTACACACTCACTTTAAACTGACAAAAAGCAGATTCACGGATGCATCAGCGTGGATCTGGCCAGAAGGGGGTCTCTGAGGGAGAGAATCTGAGCATCTCGAATGCAAACACAGATCCTACTAACGAATTTGGTGGTAGAGGACTATGCCTAAGCAGGAGACATGTCACTTTCAAAGTTGTCACTCTAATTCTAAATCCAAATTAATGGGAATATGTGGACTCTACTGGTTTCGAATGGTTCAAGGAACAGACTTTAAAGCATTTAGCATTCTAATTAATCAAAATTGATTTCTTAAATTTTTATCAATTTAAAAAATAATTTACAATACTATAAACACCACTCCAAAACAATAAATAATTCAAATGTGATCTTATTACATTGCTGTAAACAATGAATAGCCTGAGTCTAACTGGTAATATAATCCAAGCATTTTGGTGTAAAAGCCATGACAAGCTTTGTCTTAGATCAGATCACGGTGCCTTTTTCAGCAGAGAAAGGGGACATAAAAGGCATAGTATACACAGACACCATCAAAAAGTAAATTTTTATTATTTTACACTAAAATACACAGCATTTAGATGTCAAAATGCTTTCATTTGTAAAATAAAAGTGGGCAAAAAAACCTCCCAAAACATCTGGACTCTGATTGGTACTAGAACGGTTTACTGCATTACAAAGTAACACACTGGCAATCTAATCCAGGGACGAACCTTTTGTGGTGGTTACTTATTTAGGTGGTTGCTAACAATGGACACCACCGGGCAGCCTGGCCCGTTTTCTCAGCATATGGCTGCTACTTTCGGATATGGTGGAAAGTAACCCTCCAAAATGCGAAGATTGGTTCTGACTTTCCTTGAAGGTCGGCCAAGGAGCTCAGGAAAGCTTTGTGGTTGAAACAGAGTCCAAATCGAACATCTGAGGTTCTCCAGTTTCAAGTCTGCCCCTTTAAAATAATTATCATGGGTATTTACCATTTTGCTGTAAAACCGCGAGCTAGCTGACTGAGTGATTATGTTCGCTGTAGTTGGACGTCAGATGTAATATATTGGAGGAGATATTTGCCTTTCCAAACTCCAGATGTTTACATGCTCCAGAGGGGTCACATATGGTACCTATTAACCACTTCATTCACCAATTGTGTTCTGGACATGTACGAATGGCAGTAATTACACTGCAAAGCAGACTGTGCATGTCACAAAATGAGATATCGTGATCACCCAACACTCCCACAGTATCTCGGTGCCCTTTCTAAACAGAGATAATAGTAAGAGGTTTACTCACTGAAGACAGATTCCAATCCCTTTCCTGACTAATTTGCTCAGTGTTGACATAGCACAGATCCATGCCTTACAGTACCATTCACAATGTATTTTTAGACACAAATAGAAAAATTCCCTAAACAGAGATTGCTAAATTTGGCTCAACATTTTTTAAAATTAGCAGAGATTTGAGAATTGTACCAACTACCATCTGTTGCCACTTGCCAACTATTCAAATCATACGGTTTAGGAATAAATCCCACAGACATGGCAAACTCCTAAACACACTGGTTTCAAAAGAGCCTGACGAGGGGACGTTGCTTCTGCATAATTAGTAATTGTAAGAATGTAATGCTCGGTTTTGTAGGTGCCCAATACTGCCACAATTCTCTTGCTAACACATGCAGAGGAAAGAACATGGAATAGACACACGTCCTGCCCTTGCAGTGCCGTATTCTAGCACAAACTGTTCTGGTAGATGGATTTCCAGTGACTTGGCTCTGATTTCAATTTGGTACTCTAACAAGTAAGGCGCTGTGAGTATACGCACACCTTTCCCAATTTGTTAACCTGCAGGAAATGTTGGCATTGCGGGGACCTCGAGATACTGAAAGAAGATATTGTGGAAATTGTTAAGACAAGTGAGCATTGTCCCCGTGTTATACTGCAGGGACTGTCACACCTTATGCACCTGTACAATAGGCCCAAACAGTAACGTCTCAAACGGCTCATATTTGTGTTAACCCGTGTCACACTTGTATGTGAACACTGAAAGCATGTCTGTGCCTTACATTTCCTAGCCAAAGTAAGCTGATGTTGCAGGGATAATAATGTTAACTATTTTACCTGAGATTATGTGTGAACACCACACAATCTCTTCTTGGTATACATGTCTTAAAATGTGTCTCTTGAGACGTATAAAAGTGTCATCATACAATATCCAGGGCACTCACTCATTCACTAAATGGCAAGGCACACAGGATGCAATAGTTTTAGTTTTTTTAAAGGAACACTATAGTCACCTAAATTACTTTAGCTAAATAAAGCAGTTTTAGTGTATAGATCATTCCCCTGCAATTTCACTGTCATTTAGGAGTTAAATCACTTTGTTTCTGTTTATGCAGCCCTAGCCACACCTCCCCTGGCTATGATTGACAGAGCCTGCATGGAAAAAAAACTGGTTTAACTTTCAAACAGATGTAATTTACCTTAAATAATTGTATCTCAATCTCTAAATTGAACTTTAATCCAATACAGGAGGCTCTTGCAGGGTCTAGCAAGCTATTAACATAGCAGGGGATAAGAAAATCTTAATTAAACAGAACTTGCAATAAAGAAAGCCTAAATAGGGCTCTCTTTACAGGAAGTGTTTATGGAAGGCTGTGCAAGTCACATGCAGGGAGGTGTGACTAGGGTTTATAAACAAAGGGATTTAACTCCTAAATGGAGCAGTGAGGCTGTCTCCTCCTCCGCGACGCTCCTCCTACTGTCTCCGTCGGCTGGTGGGCGAGACTCCCGCGCATGTGCATTAGCGCTCCCCATAGGAAAGCATTGAAAAAGATTTTCAATGCTTTCCTATGAGGAAATGAGCAACGCTGGAGGTCCTCACACAGCGTGAGGACGTCCAGCGACGCTCTAGCAAAGAAAATCTTTGCTATAAATCAGGAAGTGACCTCTAGTGGCTGTCTCCACTAGAGGTGGAGTTAACCCTGCAAGGTAATTATTGCAGTTTATAAAAAACTGCAATAATTACACTTGCAGGGTTAAGAGTAGTGGGAGTTGGCACCCAGACCACTCCAATAAGCAGAAGTGGTCTGGGTGCCTGGAGTGTCCCTTTAACCTACAGATTCTAAACAAACAAAATGTAAAACAAAAATTTTGGGGGAGGGGGGTATTTTGGAATGTGATGAACTCTATACTTTTTTTTTTAATCTATAAATATGGATAGTGACAATCAGTAAGGGTTTTAAATGTTGCAGTACGGTAATAATAACTATGTGTTCATTAACCTTTCAAGGACCAATAATATTTATAATCATTACAATCCTGTCCCAAAATATCCCACTCAATGTCAGCATGGCTTTATAAAGCTACCTGTGCTTAATACACAGGACATTCTGTGCTAATAGACCCATCTGTGAGTCTGTGACAATGGCAAAACATGTAGTTGGTTATTCGGTTTGTAAACACCCACTCTTTTCCAAGAGTTATGTTAGAAATGCTGCTCTGAGAAATGTTATAGTAACTTACGAGCCCCAGAGCTCAGCTAGAAATGTTATAGTAACTTACTACGTGTCCCAGAACTTAGCCAGAAATGTTATAGTAACTTACTACGAGTCCCAGAGCTCAGCCAGAAATGTTATAGTAACTTACTACGAGTCCCAGAGCTCAGCTAGAAATGTTATAGTAACTTACTACGAGTCCCAGAGCTCAGCTAGAAATGTTATAGTAACTTACGAGCCCCAGAGCTCAGCTAGAAATGTTATAGTAACTTACTACGAGTCCCAGAGCTCAGCCAGAAATGTTATAGTAACTTACTACGAGTCCCAGAGCTCAGCTAGAAATGTTATAGTAACTTACGAGTCCCAGAGCTCAGCTAGAAATGTTATAGTAATTTACTACGAGTCCCAGAACTCAGCTAGAAATGTTATAGTAACTTACTACGAGTCCCAAAGCTCAGCTAGAAATGTTATAGTAACTTACTACGAGTCCCAGAGCTCAGCTATAAATGTTATAGTAACTTACTACGAGTCCCAGAACTCAGCTAGAAATTTTATAGTAACTTACGAGTCCCAGAGCTCAGCCAGAAATGTTATAGTAACTTACTACGAGTCCCAGAGCTAAGCCAGAAATGTTATAGTAACTTACTACGAGTCCCAGAACTCAGCTAGAAATGTTATAGTAAATTACTACAAGTCCCAGAGCTCAGCCAGAAATGTTATAGTAACTTACTACGAGTCTCAGAGCTCAGCTAGAAATGTTATAGTAACTTACTACGAGTCCCAGAGCTCAGCTAGAAATGTTATAGTAACTTACTACGAGTCCCAGAGCTCAGCTAGAAATGTTATAGTAACTTACTACGAGTCCCAGAGCTCAGCCAGAAATGTTATAGTAACTTACTACGAGTCCCAGAGCTCAGCTAGAAATGTTATAGTAACTTACTACGAGTCTCAGAGTTCAGCTAGAAATGTTATAGTAACTTACTACAAGTCCCAGAGCTCAGTTAGAAATGTTATAGTAACTTACTACGAGTCCCAGAGCTCAGCTAGAAATGTTATAGTAAATCACTACAAGTCCCAGAGCTCAGCTAGAAATGTTATAGTAACTTACTACGAGTCCCAGAGCTCAGCTAGAAATGTAATAGTAACTTACTACGAGTCACAGAACTTAGCCAGAAATGTTATAGTAACTTACTACAAGTTCCAGAGATCAGCCAGAAATGTTATAGTAACTTACGAGCCCCAGAGCTCAGCTAGAAATGTTATAGTAACTTACTACGTGTCCCAGAACTTAGCCAGAAATGTTATAGTAACTTACTACGAGTCCCAGAGCTCAGCCAGAAATGTTATAGTAACTTACTACGAGTCCCAGAGCTCAGCTAGAAATGTTATAGTAACTTACGAGTCCCAGAGCTCAGCTAGAAATGTTATAGTAATTTACTACGAGTCCCAGAACTCAGCTAGAAATGTTATAGTAACTTACTACGAGTCCCAAAGCTCAGCTAGAAATGTTATAGTAACTTACTACGAGTCCCAGAGCTCAGCTATAAATGTTATAGTAACTTACTACGAGTCCCAGAGCTCAGCTAGAAATGTTATAGTAACTTACTACGAGTCCCAGAGCTCAGCTAGAAATGTTATAGTAACTTACTACGAGTCCCAGAGCTCAGCTACAAATGTTATAGTAACTTACTACGAGTCTCAGAGCTCAGCTAGAAATGTTATAGTAACTTACTACGAGTCCCAGAGCTCAGCTAGAAATGTTATAGTAACTTACTACGAGTCCCAGAACTCAGCTAGAAATGTTATAGTAAATCACTACAAGTCCCAGAGCTCAGCCAGAAATGTTATAGTAACTTACTACGAGTCCCAGAGCTCAGCTAGAAATGTTATAGTAACTTACTACGAGTCCCAGAGCTCAGCTAGAAATGTTATAGTAACTTACTACGAGTCCCAGAGCTCAGCTAGAAATGTTATAGTAACTTACTACGAGTCCCAGAGCTCAGCCAGAAATGTTATAGTAACTTACTACGAGTCCCAGAGCTCAGCTAGAAATGTTATAGTAAATTACTACAAGTCCCAGAGCTCAGCCAGAAATGTTATAGTAACTTACTACGAGTCCCAGAGCTCAGCTAGAAATGTTATAGTAACTTACTACGAGTCTCAGAGCTCAGCTAGAAATGTTAAAGTAAGTTACTACGAGTCCCAGAGCTCAGCCAGAAATGTTATAGTAACTTACTACGAGTCCCAGAACTCAGCTAGAAATGTTATAGTAAATTACTACAAGTCCCAGAGATCAGCCAGAAATGTTATAGTAACTTACGAGCCCCAGAGCTCAGCTAGAAATGTTATAGTAACTTACTACGTGTCCCAGAACTTAGCCAGAAATGTTATAGTAACTTACTACGAGTCCCAGAGCTCAGCCAGAAATGTTATAGTAACTTACTACGAGTCCCAGAGCTCAGCTAGAAATGTTATAGTAACTTACTACGTGTCCCAGAACTTAGCCAGAAATGTTATAGTAACTTACTACGAGTCCCAGAGCTCAGCCAGAAATGTTATAGTAACTTACTACGAGTCCCAGAACTTAGCCAGAAATGTTATAGTAACTTACTACGAGTCCCAGAGCTCAGCCAGAAATGTTATAGTAACTTACTACGTGTCCCAGAACTTAGCCAGAAATGTTATAGTAACTTACTACGAGTCCCAGAGCTCAGCCAGAAATGTTATAGTAACTTACTACGAGTCCCAGAGCTCAGCTAGAAATGTTATAGTAACTTACGAGTCCCAGAGCTCAGCTAGAAATGTTATAGTAATTTACTACGAGTCCCAGAACTCAGCTAGAAATGTTATAGTAACTTACTACGAGTCCCAAAGCTCAGCTAGAAATGTTATAGTAACTTACTACGAGTCCCAGAGCTCAGCTATAAATGTTATAGTAACTTACTACGAGTCCCAGAGCTCAGCTAGAAATGTTATAGTAACTTACTACGAGTCCCAGAGCTCAGCTAGAAATGTTATAGTAACTTACTACGAGTCCCAGAGCTCAGCTACAAATGTTATAGTAACTTACTACGAGTCTCAGAGCTCAGCTAGAAATGTTATAGTAACTTACTACGAGTCCCAGAGCTCAGCTAGAAATGTTATAGTAACTTACTACGAGTCCCAGAACTCAGCTAGAAATGTTATAGTAAATCACTACAAGTCCCAGAGCTCAGCCAGAAATGTTATAGTAACTTACTACGAGTCCCAGAGCTCAGCTAGAAATGTTATAGTAACTTACTACGAGTCCCAGAGCTCAGCTAGAAATGTTATAGTAACTTACTACGAGTCCCAGAGCTCAGCTAGAAATGTTATAGTAACTTACTACGAGTCCCAGAGCTCAGCCAGAAATGTTATAGTAACTTACTACGAGTCCCAGAGCTCAGCTAGAAATGTTATAGTAAATTACTACAAGTCCCAGAGCTCAGCCAGAAATGTTATAGTAACTTACTACGAGTCCCAGAGCTCAGCTAGAAATGTTATAGTAACTTACTACGAGTCTCAGAGCTCAGCTAGAAATGTTAAAGTAAGTTACTACGAGTCCCAGAGCTCAGCCAGAAATGTTATAGTAACTTACTACGAGTCCCAGAACTCAGCTAGAAATGTTATAGTAAATTACTACAAGTCCCAGAGATCAGCCAGAAATGTTATAGTAACTTACGAGCCCCAGAGCTCAGCTAGAAATGTTATAGTAACTTACTACGTGTCCCAGAACTTAGCCAGAAATGTTATAGTAACTTACTACGAGTCCCAGAGCTCAGCCAGAAATGTTATAGTAACTTACTACGAGTCCCAGAGCTCAGCTAGAAATGTTATAGTAACTTACGAGTCCCAGAGCTCAGCCAGAAATGTTATAGTAACTTACTACGAGTCCCAGAGCTCAGCTAGAAATGTTATAGTAACTTACGAGTCCCAGAGCTCAGCTAGAAATGTTATAGTAATTTACTACGAGTCCCAGAACTCAGCTAGAAATGTTATAGTAACTTACTACGAGTCCCAAAGCTCAGCTAGAAATGTTATAGTAACTTACTACGAGTCCCAGAGCTCAGCTATAAATGTTATAGTAACTTACTACGAGTCCCAGAGCTCAGCTAGAAATGTTATAGTAACTTACTACGAGTCCCAGAGCTCAGCTAGAAATGTTATAGTAACTTACTACGAGTCCCAGAGCTCAGCTACAAATGTTATAGTAACTTACTACGAGTCTCAGAGCTCAGCTAGAAATGTTATAGTAACTTACTACGAGTCCCAGAGCTCAGCTAGAAATGTTATAGTAACTTACTACGAGTCCCAGAACTCAGCTAGAAATGTTATAGTAAATCACTACAAGTCCCAGAGCTCAGCCAGAAATGTTATAGTAACTTACTACGAGTCCCAGAGCTCAGCTAGAAATGTTATAGTAACTTACTACGAGTCCCAGAGCTCAGCTAGAAATGTTATAGTAACTTACTACGAGTCCCAGAGCTCAGCTAGAAATGTTATAGTAACTTACTACGAGTCCCAGAGCTCAGCCAGAAATGTTATAGTAACTTACTACGAGTCCCAGAGCTCAGCTAGAAATGTTATAGTAAATTACTACAAGTCCCAGAGCTCAGCCAGAAATGTTATAGTAACTTACTACGAGTCCCAGAGCTCAGCTAGAAATGTTATAGTAACTTACTACGAGTCTCAGAGCTCAGCTAGAAATGTTAAAGTAAGTTACTACGAGTCCCAGAGCTCAGCCAGAAATGTTATAGTAACTTACTACGAGTCCCAGAACTCAGCTAGAAATGTTATAGTAAATTACTACAAGTCCCAGAGCTCAGCCAGAAATGTTATAGTAACTTACTACGAGTTCCAGAGCTCAGCTAGAAATGTTATAGTAACTTACTACGAGTCCCAGAGCTCAGCTAGAAATGTTATAGTAACTTACTACGAGTCCCAGAGCTCAGCTAGAAATGTTATAGTAACTTACTACGAGTCACAGAACTTAGCCAGAAATGTTATAGTAACTTACTACAAGTTCCAGAGCTCAGCCAGAAATGTTATAGTAACTTACGAGCCCCAGAGCTCAGCTAGAAATGTTATAGTAACTTACTACGTGTCCCAGAACTTAGCCAGAAATGTTATAGTAACTTACTACGAGTCCCAGAGCTCAGCCAGAAATGTTATAGTAACTTACTACGAGTCCCAGAGCTCAGCTAGAAATGTTATAGTAACTTACGAGTCCCAGAGCTCAGCTAGAAATGTTATAGTAATTTACTACGAGTCCCAGAACTCAGCTAGAAATGTTATAGTAACTTACTACGAGTCCCAAAGCTCAGCTAGAAATGTTATAGTAACTTACTATGAGTCCCAGAGCTCAGCTAGAAATGTTATAGTAACTTACTACGAGTCCCAGAACTCAGCTAGAAATGTTATAGTAACTTACGAGTCCCAGAGCTCAGCTAGAAATGTTATAGTAACTTACTACGAGTCCCAGAGCTCAGCTAGAAATGTTATAGTAACTTACTACGAGTCCCAGAGCTCAGCTAGAAATGTTATAGTAACTTACTACGAGTCCCAAAGCTCAGCTACAAATGTTATAGTAACTTACTACGAGTCCCAGAACTCAGCCAGAAATGTTATAGTAACTTACGAGTCCCAAAGCTCAGCTAGAAATGTTATAGTAACTTACTGAGTCCCAGAGCTCAGTCAGAAATGTTATAGTAACTTACTACGAGTCCCAGAGCTCAGCCAGAAATGTTATAGTAACTTACTACGAGTCCCAGAACTCAGCTAGAAATGTTATAGTAAATTACTACAAGTCCCAGAGCTCAGCCAGAAATGTTATAGTAACTTACTACGAGTCTCAGAGCTCAGCTAGAAATGTTATAGTAACTTACTACGAGTCCCAGAGCTCAGCTAGAAATGTTATAGTAACTTACTACGAGTCCCAGAGCTCAGCTAGAAATGTTATAGTAACTTACTACGAGTCCCAGAGCTCAGCCAGAAATGTTATAGTAACTTACTACGAGTCCCAGAACTCAGCTAGAAATGTTATAGTAAATTACTACGAGTCCCAGAGCTCAGCCAGAAATGTTATAGTAACTTACTACGAGTCCCAGAGCTCAGCTAGAAATGTTATAGTAACTTACTACGAGTCTCAGAGCTCAGCTAGAAATGTTATAGTAAGTTACTACGAGTCCCAGAGCTCAGCCAGAAATGTTATAGTAACTTACTACGAGTCCCAGAACTCAGCTAGAAATGTTATAGTAAATTACTACAAGTCCCAGAGCTCAGCCAGAAATGTTATAGTAACTTACTACGAGTCCCAGAGCTCAGCTAGAAATGTTATAGTAACTTACTACGAGTCTCAGAGTTCAGCTAGAAATGTTATAGTAACTTACTACGAGTCCCAGAGCTCAGCTAGAAATGTTATAGTAACTTACTACGAGTCCCAGAACTCAGCTAGAAATGTTATAGTAACTTACGAGTCCCAGAGCTCAGCTAGAAATGTTATAGTAACTTACTACGAGTCCCAGAGCTCAGCTAGAAATGTTATAGTAACTTACTACGAGTCCCAGAGCTCAGCTAGAAATGTTATAGTAACTTACTACGAGTCCCAAAGCTCAGCTACAAATGTTATAGTAACTTACTACGAGTCCCAGAACTCAGCCAGAAATGTTATAGTAACTTACGAGTCCCAAAGCTCAGCTAGAAATGTTATAGTAACTTACTGAGTCCCAGAGCTCAGCCAGAAATGTTATAGTAACTTACTACGAGTCCCAGAGCTCAGCCAGAAATGTTATAGTAACTTACTACGAGTCCCAGAACTCAGCTAGAAATGTTATAGTAAATTACTACAAGTCCCAGAGCTCAGCCAGAAATGTTATAGTAACTTACTACGAGTCTCAGAGCTCAGCTAGAAATGTTATAGTAACTTACTACGAGTCCCAGAGCTCAGCTAGAAATGTTATAGTAACTTACTACGAGTCCCAGAGCTCAGCTAGAAATGTTATAGTAACTTACTACGAGTCCCAGAGCTAAGCCAGAAATGTTATAGTAACTTACTACGAGTCCCAGAACTCAGCTAGAAATGTTATAGTAAATTACTACAAGTCCCAGAGCTCAGCCAGAAATGTTATAGTAACTTACTACGAGTCCCAGAGCTCAGCTAGAAATGTTATAGTAACTTACTACGAGTCTCAGAGCTCAGCTAGAAATGTTATAGTAAGTTACTACGAGTCCCAGAGCTCAGCCAGAAATGTTATAGTAACTTACTACGAGTCCCAGAACTCAGCTAGAAATGTTATAGTAAATAACTACAAGTCCCAGAGCTCAGCCAAAAATGTTATAGTAACTTACTACGAGTCCCAGAGCTCAGCTAGAAATGTTATAGTAACTTACTACGAGTCTCAGAGCTCAGCTAGAAATGTTATAGTAACTTACTACGAGTCCCAGAACTCAGCTAGAAATGTTATAGTAAATTACTACAAGTCCCAGAGCTCAGCCAGAAATGTTATAGTAACTTACTACGAGTTCCAGAGCTCAGCTAGAAATGTTATAGTAACTTACTACGAGTCCCAGAGCTCAGCTAGAAATGTTATAGTAACTTACTACGAGTCACAGAACTTAGCCAGAAATGTTATAGTAACTTACTACAAGTTCCAGAGCTCAGCCAGAAATGTTATAGTAACTTACGAGCCCCAGAGCTCAGCTAGAAATGTTATAGTAACTTACTACGTGTCCCAGAACTTAGCCAGAAATGTTATAGTAACTTACTACGAGTCCCAGAGCTCAGCCAGAAATGTTATAGTAACTTACTACGAGTCCCAGAGCTCAGCTAGAAATGTTATAGTAACTTACGAGTCCCAGAGCTCAGCTAGAAATGTTATAGTAATTTACTACGAGTCCCAGAACTCAGCTAGAAATGTTATAGTAACTTACTACGAGTCCCAAAGCTCAGCTAGAAATGTTATAGTAACTTACTATGAGTCCCAGAGCTCAGCTAGAAATGTTATAGTAACTTACTACGAGTCCCAGAACTCAGCTAGAAATGTTATAGTAACTTACTACGAGTCCCAGAGCTCAGCTAGAAATGTTATAGTAACTTACTACGAGTCACAGAACTTAGCCAGAAATGTTATAGTAACTTACTACAAGTTCCAGAGCTCAGCCAGAAATGTTATAGTAACTTACTACGAGTTCCAGAGCTCAGCTAGAAATGTTATAGTAACTTACTACGAGTCCCAGAGCTCAGCTAGAAATGTTATAGTAACTTACTACGAGTCCCAGAGCTCAGCTAGAAATGTTATAGTAACTTACTACGAGTCACAGAACTTAGCCAGAAATGTTATAGTAACTTACTACAAGTTCCAGAGCTCAGCCAGAAATGTTATAGTAACTTACGAGCCCCAGAGCTCAGCTAGAAATGTTATAGTAACTTACTACGTGTCCCAGAACTTAGCCAGAAATGTTATAGTAACTTACTACGAGTCCCAGAGCTCAGCCAGAAATGTTATAGTAACTTACTACGAGTCCCAGAGCTCAGCTAGAAATGTTATAGTAACTTACGAGTCCCAGAGCTCAGCTAGAAATGTTATAGTAATTTACTACGAGTCCCAGAACTCAGCTAGAAATGTTATAGTAACTTACTACGAGTCCCAAAGCTCAGCTAGAAATGTTATAGTAACTTACTATGAGTCCCAGAGCTCAGCTAGAAATGTTATAGTAACTTACTACGAGTCCCAGAACTCAGCTAGAAATGTTATAGTAACTTACGAGTCCCAGAGCTCAGCTAGAAATGTTATAGTAACTTACTACGAGTCCCAGAGCTCAGCTAGAAATGTTATAGTAACTTACTACGAGTCCCAGAGCTCAGCTAGAAATGTTATAGTAACTTACTACGAGTCCCAAAGCTCAGCTACAAATGTTATAGTAACTTACTACGAGTCCCAGAACTCAGCCAGAAATGTTATAGTAACTTACGAGTCCCAAAGCTCAGCTAGAAATGTTATAGTAACTTACTGAGTCCCAGAGCTCAGTCAGAAATGTTATAGTAACTTACTACGAGTCCCAGAGCTCAGCCAGAAATGTTATAGTAACTTACTACGAGTCCCAGAACTCAGCTAGAAATGTTATAGTAAATTACTACAAGTCCCAGAGCTCAGCCAGAAATGTTATAGTAACTTACTACGAGTCTCAGAGCTCAGCTAGAAATGTTATAGTAACTTACTACGAGTCCCAGAGCTCAGCTAGAAATGTTATAGTAACTTACTACGAGTCCCAGAGCTCAGCTAGAAATGTTATAGTAACTTACTACGAGTCCCAGAGCTCAGCCAGAAATGTTATAGTAACTTACTACGAGTCCCAGAACTCAGCTAGAAATGTTATAGTAAATTACTACAAGTCCCAGAGCTCAGCCAGAAATGTTATAGTAACTTACTACGAGTCCCAGAGCTCAGCTAGAAATGTTATAGTAACTTACTACGAGTCTCAGAGCTCAGCTAGAAATGTTATAGTAAGTTACTACGAGTCCCAGAGCTCAGCCAGAAATGTTATAGTAACTTACTACGAGTCCCAGAACTCAGCTAGAAATGTTATAGTAAATTACTACAAGTCCCAGAGCTCAGCCAGAAATGTTATAGTAACTTACTACGAGTCCCAGAGCTCAGCTAGAAATGTTATAGTAACTTACTACGAGTCTCAGAGTTCAGCTAGAAATGTTATAGTAACTTACTACGAGTCCCAGAGCTCAGCTAGAAATGTTATAGTAACTTACTACGAGTCCCAGAACTCAGCTAGAAATGTTATAGTAACTTACGAGTCCCAGAGCTCAGCTAGAAATGTTATAGTAACTTACTACGAGTCCCAGAGCTCAGCTAGAAATGTTATAGTAACTTACTACGAGTCCCAGAGCTCAGCTAGAAATGTTATAGTAACTTACTACGAGTCCCAAAGCTCAGCTACAAATGTTATAGTAACTTACTACGAGTCCCAGAACTCAGCCAGAAATGTTATAGTAACTTACGAGTCCCAAAGCTCAGCTAGAAATGTTATAGTAACTTACTACGAGTCCCAAAGCTCAGCTACAAATGTTATAGTAACTTACTACGAGTCCCAGAACTCAGCCAGAAATGTTATAGTAACTTACTGAGTCCCAGAGCTCAGCCAGAAATGTTATAGTAACTTACTACGAGTCCCAGAGCTCAGCCAGAAATGTTATAGTAACTTACTACGAGTCCCAGAACTCAGCTAGAAATGTTATAGTAAATTACTACAAGTCCCAGAGCTCAGCCAGAAATGTTATAGTAACTTACTACGAGTCTCAGAGCTCAGCTAGAAATGTTATAGTAACTTACTACGAGTCCCAGAGCTCAGCTAGAAATGTTATAGTAACTTACTACGAGTCCCAGAGCTCAGCTAGAAATGTTATAGTAACTTACTACGAGTCCCAGAGCTCAGCCAGAAATGTTATAGTAACTTACTACGAGTCCCAGAACTCAGCTAGAAATGTTATAGTAAATTACTACAAGTCCCAGAGCTCAGCCAGAAATGTTATAGTAACTTACTACGAGTCCCAGAGCTCAGCTAGAAATGTTATAGTAACTTACTACGAGTCTCAGAGCTCAGCTAGAAATGTTATAGTAAGTTACTACGAGTCCCAGAGCTCAGCCAGAAATGTTATAGTAACTTACTACGAGTCCCAGAACTCAGCTAGAAATGTTATAGTAAATAACTACAAGTCCCAGAGCTCAGCCAAAAATGTTATAGTAACTTACTACGAGTCCCAGAGCTCAGCTAGAAATGTTATAGTAACTTACTACGAGTCTCAGAGCTCAGCTAGAAATGTTATAGTAACTTACTACGAGTCCCAGAACTCAGCTAGAAATGTTATAGTAAATTACTACAAGTCCCAGAGCTCAGCCAGAAATGTTATAGTAACTTACTACGAGTTCCAGAGCTCAGCTAGAAATGTTATAGTAACTTACTACGAGTCCCAGAGCTCAGCTAGAAATGTTATAGTAACTTACTACGAGTCACAGAACTTAGCCAGAAATGTTATAGTAACTTACTACAAGTTCCAGAGCTCAGCCAGAAATGTTATAGTAACTTACGAGCCCCAGAGCTCAGCTAGAAATGTTATAGTAACTTACTACGTGTCCCAGAACTTAGCCAGAAATGTTATAGTAACTTACTACGAGTCCCAGAGCTCAGCCAGAAATGTTATAGTAACTTACTACGAGTCCCAGAGCTCAGCTAGAAATGTTATAGTAACTTACGAGTCCCAGAGCTCAGCTAGAAATGTTATAGTAATTTACTACGAGTCCCAGAACTCAGCTAGAAATGTTATAGTAACTTACTACGAGTCCCAAAGCTCAGCTAGAAATGTTATAGTAACTTACTATGAGTCCCAGAGCTCAGCTAGAAATGTTATAGTAATTTACTACGAGTCCCAGAACTCAGCTAGAAATGTTATAGTAACTTACTACGAGTCCCAAAGCTCAGCTAGAAATGTTATAGTAACTTACTATGAGTCCCAGAGCTCAGCTAGAAATGTTATAGTAACTTACTACGAGTCCCAGAACTCAGCTAGAAATGTTATAGTAACTTACTACGAGTCCCAGAGCTCAGCCAGAAATGTTATAGTAACTTACTACAAGTTCCAGAGCTCAGCCAGAAATGTTATAGTAACTTACTACGAGTTCCAGAGCTCAGCTAGAAATGTTATAGTAACTTACTACGAGTCCCAGAGCTCAGCTAGAAATGTTATAGTAACTTACTACGAGTCCCAGAGCTCAGCTAGAAATGTTATAGTAACTTACTACGAGTCACAGAACTTAGCCAGAAATGTTATAGTAACTTACTACAAGTTCCAGAGCTCAGCCAGAAATGTTATAGTAACTTACGAGCCCCAGAGCTCAGCTAGAAATGTTATAGTAACTTACTACGTGTCCCAGAACTTAGCCAGAAATGTTATAGTAACTTACTACGAGTCCCAGAGCTCAGCCAGAAATGTTATAGTAACTTACTACGAGTCCCAGAGCTCAGCTAGAAATGTTATAGTAACTTACGAGTCCCAGAGCTCAGCTAGAAATGTTATAGTAATTTACTACGAGTCCCAGAACTCAGCTAGAAATGTTATAGTAACTTACTACGAGTCCCAAAGCTCAGCTAGAAATGTTATAGTAACTTACTATGAGTCCCAGAGCTCAGCTAGAAATGTTATAGTAACTTACTACGAGTCCCAGAACTCAGCTAGAAATGTTATAGTAACTTACGAGTCCCAGAGCTCAGCTAGAAATGTTATAGTAACTTACTACGAGTCCCAGAGCTCAGCTAGAAATGTTATAGTAACTTACTACGAGTCCCAGAGCTCAGCTAGAAATGTTATAGTAACTTACTACGAGTCCCAAAGCTCAGCTACAAATGTTATAGTAACTTACTACGAGTCCCAGAACTCAGCCAGAAATGTTATAGTAACTTACTACGAGTCCCAAAGCTCAGCTAGAAATGTTATAGTAACTTACTGAGTCCCAGAGCTCAGCCAGAAATGTTATAGTAACTTACTACGAGTCCCAGAACTCAGCTAGAAATGTTATAGTAAATTACTACAAGTCCCAGAGCTCAGCCAGAAATGTTATAGTAACTTACTACGAGTCTCAGAGCTCAGCTAGAAATGTTATAGTAACTTACTACGAGTCCCAGAGCTCAGCTAGAAATGTTATAGTAACTTACTACGAGTCCCAGAGCTCAGCTAGAAATGTTATAGTAACTTACTACGAGTCCCAGAGCTCAGCCAGAAATGTTATAGTAACTTACTACGAGTCCCAGAACTCAGCTAGAAATGTTATAGTAAATTACTACAAGTCCCAGAGCTCAGCCAGAAATGTTATAGTAACTTACTACGAGTCCCAGAGCTCAGCTAGAAATGTTATAGTAACTTACTACGAGTCTCAGAGCTCAGCTAGAAATGTTATAGTAAGTTACTACGAGTCCCAGAGCTCAGCCAGAAATGTTATAGTAACTTACTACGAGTCCCAGAACTCAGCTAGAAATGTTATAGTAAATTACTACAAGTCCCAGAGCTCAGCCAGAAATGTTATAGTAACTTACTACGAGTCCCAGAGCTCAGCTAGAAATGTTATAGTAACTTACTACGAGTCTCAGAGTTCAGCTAGAAATGTTATAGTAACTTACTACAAGTCCCAGAGCTCAGCTAGAAATGTTATAGTAACTTACTACAAGTCCCAGAGCTCAGCTAGAAATGTTATAGTAAGTTACTACGAGTCCCAGAGCTCAGCTAGAAATGTTATAGTAACTTACGAGTCCCAGAGATCAGCTAGAAATGTTATAGTAAGTTACTACGAGTCCCAGAGCTCAGCCAGAAATGTTATAGTAACTTACTACGAGTCCCAGAGCTCAGCCAGAAATGTTATAGTAACTTACTACGAGTCCCAGAGCTCAGCCAGAAATGTTATAGTAACTTACTACGAGTCCCAGAGCTCAGCCAGAAATACTGCAGTGAGTCACTCAGCAGTATGTTTGGGGGGTATTTGCTGTAACTTACATAAAGGGTTATTCATTTTGTATTTGTTGAGGGAAAGCTAAATCACAAATGGAAATCTACAACTAAAAGTTTCATTTCAATAAAACCCCATCCCCCAGTGGCCATTTTTCTCCTGGAAGGACCACCGACCTAGATGTGTTTCTTGCATTATTTATATTAAAGGCATTTTGCCACATTCAGCAGGACATTCCGTGCAAACCCACTGCATCGAGTCCCAACACAGAGAGAAGACAAGGAAAACTCTTACTGTCGATTCAGTTAATCCACCAACAGACACCGTGAGACCCATCAGTACATGGTATCGATACGCAGGTAAAGCCAAAAGCTGTGTGACTTTAGGGAAGGCTTGTGATGGAGCAGCCCAGTTCAGAGAATCTGCCTGTGATCTGCGCAGAACAAACACATATTGAGACTTGTTCACCCTCTCTTCTATAGACAGCATAACCTGTGCACATATAAGGGAGCAAGACGGCCAGTGCTTGTTTTGTGTGTTACCTTGGGAAAATCCTCTCTAGATCTTCTCGATGTGGAATATGTGGGATTGGTGGATTGTTAAAGTAGACGAGATTTAGAAACACGGAGGCTGTGTGCGCTCGGAATCTATCGATTTTCTCAGCTGACTGTTGCGCCAGGGAGCACATCAGCCTCTGGCAGCTGTAAGAAAATCAAAAGACAAAGCTCGGTTTACAATGCACCAATCACAGAGATCACTTTACAAAGGTATAGAAAGGGTTAAAAGGAACACTTTTATACATGGTTAAAATCTGGACTCAACTTAAAAGGGTTACTCAAACCACCATGACCACTTCAGTGATTTGAGGTGATCATGGTGGTAGGAGTATGTGTGTGCAGTGTTTCAGCTTAAAACACCACACGTACTGAATTATCTGCATTTGTGTGCCAGGGGTTAATTGCACACCCAGCACACGTGAGTTAGGCTGCCTCATGTCAATTCTGTGCATATTTTGCATCTGTCATCAGTGTGACAGACGTGAAAATCTTCCAAGATTGCTCTCCCCTCCCTTCCTCCGTGCACTTCCTCCCACCACTGAAGATATGGGAAAATATCCTCCCTCTCATCGCTGGCCCAGAACATGCATGAGAAGTCTGTTGTTGGACCACGCGCGGCTGCCCTGACGTCACGAAGAGGGGTTGAAAGCGGCGCTGGGAGCTTTGCCCAGCCCTCGATTCCAGGTAAGTAAAAACCTACTTTAAGATCTAAAAATAGGTGAGGGTTATTGTTATAGTGCCCAACAGGGCATTAGTAGCTTAATATACTTTGTCCGACAAAGGGTTTTAATAACCTTTTAACCAATAAACAGTTCAGCTAAATTATAGTACGCCCACTACATGTAATAATGTTACACATTATAATATAATGAAGGAACCGCAAAAACTTATTTTGTACATTTGCAGAGGTGAACGAAAACTATCACAGACCTGGAATTTGAATGTACAAAAAACGAAAAGGTGACAGCGCGCATTTCATATTGCCTTCTTATAAACCGTGATCTACGATGTATCTGATTGTCCTTTAGCAGTGGCTGAATGTCACACCTGGGGCTTATTCACTAAATGATGAGTTGTAGTAAAAATCAAGAACAGAAAGTTGGGAGAAAAAATATCGGAGTGCTATCTTGGCCTAAATGTTTACATTTTCTTGTCCATTCACCATTTATAGATTGAGGATTTATTCACTAAACATTGTTATTTATATATCGCAAACATATTCCACAGCGCTTTACAACTATAGAAAGAGGATATTTAGAGGTGAAGAAGGCCCTGTTCAAACAAGCTTAAGATATGTGAGGATTTGAGGTAGGCAGATATATATCATTAGTGAAACTTATTGGGACACTGAACAGGATTCGAACCTGGGTTTCCTGCTTCTCAGGCAGTGACATAACCACTGCTGAATGAATGACAAAGATACTTATGAAAAATGGATTCTACAAACCGGATAAAAAAAAAACTGTCCAATGTTTTAAAATGTGGCCACTGTAAAAACGTGCTTATGGCGTTTAGTCTGTACGAGCTATGCTTTATTCACTGTGTCTGATAGACGTGACTTACAAGTCTTCTTCTATAAGGATGGGCTCACTCTGTGCCAGTAATAATGTAATGTTCATCAGACTCTCCATTGCTGCTTCACGGACCCTGAAAGCAATAAGTGACAACCGAATGAGAAACATTAACACAAGCCCTACTATGAGAAGGGCGATATGCCCAAAAGTGAACTAATCAAAAACATCTGTATAGAAAGCATAATGCATCTTGCCACCAGTGTTTCCAGTGTGAGCTGATACTCAATAAAATCAGGAATATTTTGAAACAAGGAGGCACCATAGTGGTGTTTTTTTGGTTTCGTTTTTTTTTTTAGAAGATAGCACCTGCTTTTTAGTGACATTACCAGTTGCATGCCAAATTAACTTAGGACACAGCATGGTTGTGGGCACCCATATAGTGATACCATGAACTCTTTTCGCACATCATTTTACAAACAATGTTATAATAAGCACTGCCTCCTCAATGAACTTCATGAGAACAAGGAGGCCCTGTCCACCGAGTGTTAATTGTATTTAATATTGAAGAAGACTGAAAATGCCCACAAGATGGGCAAAAGGAAAAGGCACACATTTATAATAATACATTTTGTAGTCCATTGTAGTACTTACAGTGCACCAAACTTCTGGAATAAAAGGGAATCATGACATGTCACACATGTCATGTGTCCTTAAGGGGTTAAAGACATCCAACTTCTTCTGGGGATGTGGAACAGGTGCCAGGGACCCAGGTAAGTTGTTAAACAGTACTAAAACATTTTGACTACTCATCGTGGGACAGTGACATGGACACTCTCTACAACAGGCTGTATATGTTGTTATGGTACTTGGAGTGTTATTTTTAATTTCTCACAGTAAAGCCAGGTGCATCTTAAATAAAAAGGTGTCCGCTATGTTTTTGCTTTCGCAGTTTTCTTAAGCACCTGTAGACACCCGAGACAAGACCGAGCAAGTACTTCTTATCCAAAAAAACAGAAGGTTGCAAATTTTCCCATGAAACCTTAAAAAGACGTTTCTGTCCTTGAAAAGGACTATTCAACTGAAAATAAACCTTTTTGTTTAACATCCTCTGACAACACTGAACACGTTGCTCCTTTTAAATCAACACTTACAAACAACGCACCTTGCAAAAGGAAATTCATAACTTTTCATTGTTTTCAAGCGCAATAGATTCACTTTCTACTTCACACCGATTACTATAGTTCTATACTGCCCACAAAACTAATCCCACGATACCCCCTACCAGCTGCACCCATTCCATTATACACCCTACCAGCTGCACTCATTCCATTATACCCCCTACCAGCTGCACCCATTCCATTACACTTCCTACCAGCTGCACCCATTCCATTGTACCGCCTACCAGCTGCACCTATTCCACCACATCCCCTAACAGCTGCACCCATTCCATTATACCCCCTACCAGCTGCACCCATTGCATTATACCCCCTACCAGCTGCACTCATTCCATTATACCTTCTACCAGCTGCACCCATTCCATTATACCTTCTACCAGCTGCACCCATTCCATTATATTCCCTACCAGCTGCACCCATTCCATTATACACCCTACCAGCTGCACCCATTCCATTATACTCCCTACCAGCTGCACCCATTGCATTATACCCCCTACCAGCTGCACCCATTCCATTATACCTTCTACCAGCTGCACCCATTCCATTATATTCCCTACCAGCTGCACCTATTCCATTATACCCCCTACCAGCTGCACCCATTCCATTATACCCCCTACCAGCTGCACCCATTCCATTATACCCCCTACCAGCTGCACCCATTCCATTATACTCCCTACCAGCTGCACCCATTCCATTATACTCCCTACCAGCGGCACCCATTCCATTATACCCCCTACCAGCGGCACCCATTCCATTATACTCCCTACCAGCTGCACCCATCGCATTATACCTCCTACCAGCTGCACCCATTCCATTATACCCCCTACCAGCTGCACCTATTCCACCACATCCCCTAACAGCTGCACCCATTCCATTATACCCCTACCAGCTGCACCCATTGCATTATACCCCCTACCAGCTGCACCCATTCCATTATACCTTCTACCAGCTGCACCCATTCCATTATACCCTTACCAGCTGCACCCATTCCATTATACCTTCTACCAGCTGCACCCATTCCATTATATTCCCTAACAGCTGCACCCATTCCATTATACCCCTATCAGCTGCACCCATTCCATTATACCCCCTACCAGCTGCACCCATTCCATTATACCTTCTACCAGCTGCACCCATTCCGTTATATTCCCTAACAGCTGCACCCATTCCATTATACCCCTATCAGCTGCACCCATTCCATTATACCCCCTACCAGCTGCACCCATTCCATTATACCCCCTACCAGCTGCACCCATTCCATTATACCCCCTACAAGCTGCACCGATTCCATTATACCTTCTACCAGCTGCACCCATTCCGTTATACCCCCTACAAGCTGCACCCATTCCATTATACCTTCTACCAGCTGCACCCATTCCGTTATATTCCCTACCAGCTGCACCAATTCCATTATACCCCCTACCAGCTGCACCCATTCCATTATACCTTCTACCAGCTGCACCCATTCCGTTATATTCCCTACCAGCTGCACCCATTCCGTTATACACCCTACCAGCTGCACCCATTCCGTTATACCCCCTACCAGCTGCACCCATTCCATTATACCCCCTACCAGCTGCACCCATTCCATTATACCCCCTACCAGCTGCACCCATTCCATTATACCCCCTACCAGCTGCACCCATTCCATTATACCCCCTACCAGCTGCACCCATTCCATTATACCCCCTACCAGCTGCACCCATTCCATTATACCCCCTACCAGCTGCACCCATTCCATTATACCCCCTACCAGCTGCACCCATTCCATTATACCCCCTACCAGCTGCACCCATTCCATTATACCCCCTACCAGCTGCACCCATTCCATTATACCCCCTACCAGCTGCACCCATTCCATTATACCCCCTACCAGCTGCACCCATTCCATTATACCCCCTACCAGCTGCACCCATTCCATTATACCCCCTACCAGCTGCACCCATTCCATTATACCCCCTACCAGCTGCACCCATTCCATTATACCTCCTACCAGCTGCACCCATTCCATTATACCTCCTACCAGCTGCACTCATTCCATTATACCCCTACCAGGTGCACCCATTCCATTATACCCCCTACCAGCTGCACCCATTCCATTATACCTCCTACCATCTGCACTCATTCCATTATACCCCTACCAGGTGCACCCATTCCATTATACCCCCTACCAGCTGCACCCATTCCATTATACCCCCTACCAGCTGCACTCATTCCATTATACCCCTATCAGCTGCACCCATTTCATTATACCCCCTACCAGCTGCACCCATTCCATTATACCCCCTACCAGCTGCACCCATTCCATTATACCTCCTACCAGCTGCTCCTATCCCATAATAGCTTGTACCTTGCCTGAGAGATCTTCTACCAATTAAACTTTCATTCTTTACTTTAGCTAAGGAATCTTACACGGTGCTCTTTTATCTGAAACACCAGCTATTTATATCCAGCCAGTGATAACAAGTGAAGCATTGCCTGGGTTAGTATTGGTACAAGCTGACTGGGCTTTGGTTCTCCAGTACAGAAAGTATGAAAGAGTGGAAACAGAGGCAGCGAAGGGCTCTATGTGGGTGTCAATAG
The DNA here is from genome assembly GCF_036172605.1 of Pelobates fuscus. Classification (NCBI taxonomy): domain Eukaryota; kingdom Metazoa; phylum Chordata; class Amphibia; order Anura; family Pelobatidae; genus Pelobates; species Pelobates fuscus. The sequence continues at coordinate 363,623,801 of NC_086321.1, forward strand.
TTCACAGATTCTGCCAGAAACTGCTTTATCCAGTATTATCATTCCTTGGGATTATGTGGATATGAACGTCTGGAGCTCTTACACTTGTTACCTTGTCTGAGAGGTTTAATATGAAACCTGAGAATACCAGCTTAAGATAACAATTTTTGTGCTGAGTATAGTTTTTTAACCCCTTTTGCACATAAACACACGCAGCAGCAATTGTCCTTGAATTGTCCTTATTTCAGCAGGAAAACTGAATAAATGACATAGGAGAGTTCTCAAAGAAACTTAAAGTCATAGCCACCAGATGTGGTACTGGGAGGGACTGAACCAAAAACATGCCACTGTGATAAGTACAATGTGGCTTGGAAGGGCTCGCCCACAAACATTCCACCAGCTATATGATTACTACAACGTGGCCCATCTGGACTGGCCCACAAACATTCCACCAGCTATATGATTACTACAACGTGGCCCATCTGGGCTGGCCCACAAACATTCCACCAGCTATATGATAAGCACAACGTGGCCCATCCAGACTGGCCCACAAACATTCCACCAGCTATATGATAAGTACAACGTGGCCCATCCAGACTGGCCCACAAACATTCCACCAGCTATATGATTACTACAACGTGGCCCATCCGGACTGGCCCACAAACATTCCACCAGCTATATGATTAGCACAACGTGGCCCATCCAGACTGGCCCACAAACATTCCACCAGCTATATGATTACTACAACGTGGCCCATCTGGACTGGCCCACAAACATTCCACCAGCTATATGATTAGCACAACGTGGCCCATCCAGACTGGCCCACAAACATTCCACCAGCTATATGATTACTACAACGTGGCCCATCCGGACTGGCCCACAAACATTCCACCAGCTATATGATTAGCACAACGTGGCCCATCCAGACTGGCCCACAAACATTCCACCAGCTATATGATTACTAAAACGTGGCCCATCCGAACCGGCCCACAAACATTCCACCAGCTATATGATTACTAAAACGTGGCCCATCCGAACCGGCCCACAAACATTCCACCAGCTATATGATTACTAAAACGTGGCCCATCCGGACCGGCCCACAAACATTAAACCAGCTATATCATTAGTACAACGTGGCCCATCCGGACTGGCCCACAAACATTCCACCAGCTATATGATTACTACAACGTGGCCCATCCGGACTGGCCCACAAACATTCCACCAGCTATATGATTAGCACAATGTGGCCCATCCAGACTGGCCCACAAACATTCCACCAGCTATATGATTACTAAAACGTGGCCCATCCAGACTGGCCCACAAACATTCCACAAGCTATATGATAAGTACAACGTGGCCCATCTCAACTGGCCCACAAACATTCCACAAGCTATGTGATTAGTACAACATGGCCCATACACATTCTACCAGCTATGTGATTAGTACAACGTGGCCCATACGGACTGGCCCACACACATTCCACCAGCTATGTGATTAGTACAATGTGGCGCAAACACATTTTACCAGCTATGTGATTAGTACAATGTGGCCCATCCGGACTGGCCCATACACATTCCACCACCTATGTGATTAGTACAAAGTGGCCTAGAGATTAACTGGCCCACACACATTCCACCAGCTATGTGATTAGTACAACATGGCCCATCAGGACTGGTCCATACACATTCCACCAGCTATGTGATTAGTACAATGTGGCCCAGCAGGTCTGGCCCATACATATTCCACAAGCTATGTGATTAGTAAAATGCGGTCCTTCAGGACTGGCACATACACAATCCACCAGCTATGTGATTAGTACAACGTGGCCCAGCAGGACTAGCCCACAAACATTTTACCAGCTATGTGAATAATACACATTGGCCCATCAGGACTGGCCCATACACATTCCACCAGCTATGTGATTAATACAACGTGGCCCACCAGGACTGGCCCATACACCATCCACCAGCTATGTGATTAGTACAATGTGGCCAAGCAGGACTGGCCCATACACATTCCACCAGCTATGTGATTAGTAAAACGTGGTCCATCAGGACTGGCCCATACACATTCCACCAGCTATGTGATTAGTACAATGTGGCCCATCAGGACTGGCCTATACACATTCCACCAGCTATGTGATTAGTCCAACTTGGCCCAGCAGGACTAGTCCACAAACATTCCACCAGCTATATTATTAGTACAGCTTGGCCCATCAGGACTGGCCCATACACATTCCACCAGCTATGTGATTAGTACAACGTGGCCCATGAGGACTGGCCCATACACAATCCACCAGTTATGTGATTAGTACAAAGTGGCCCAGCAGGACTAGCCCACAAACATTCCACCAGCTATGTAATTAGTACAACAGGGCCCATCAGGACTGGCACATACACAATCCACCAGCTATGTGATTAGTACAACGTGGCCCAGCAGGACTAGTCCACAAACATTCTACCAGCTATGTGATTAGTACAACTTTGCCCATCCAGACTGGCCCATACAAATTCCACCAGCTATGTGATTAGTATAACGTGGTCCATCAGGACTGGCCCATACACATTCCACCAGCTATGTGATTAGAACAACGTGGCCCATACACATTCCACCAGCTATGCAATTAGTACAACGTGCTCCATAAGGACACCTAGTGGATTTAAATACGTGCCCCTGCAATTATTACACTTTTAGCCTAGAATAACATTTTAAGCGAAGGCATGGATGGTTGAGGCAAGGAGCTCTCTAAATTCCACACGCAAAGAGTAACAGTGGAAACATTCCACATGCAAAGAGTAACAGTGGAAACAATCCCAGCTCTGCATGCTAATGAACAGGTTAAAATAATGTGCATGTGGTCTTTTTTTTGTTCCTGTAAAGTTCATGTGACTGCAAAAACAATCTTTTCAAGGAATGAAGTAGCGATTTAGAAGTTGTCTGTACAGTAACAATACAGCTTCGCTGATAAAAGGTTCTGCTACCTTTCTAAAAACAAGAGTCACAAGCTCGGAGTTTATAATGCCACATCCAATTCCTGTCCCAGCACACTTAAATATCACCTTTTGTCCATTAACGAAACAAGCATCCTCATTCCTCGTGTCACGCAGCACGCCCAGGGTGTGACACTCACATTTTAATGTTCACTTAGCACCCTGTTTTTCAGCATTCCTCCTTAATGCTGGCACACGGCACCCAGACTTTAGCCCTCGGGGCAGCGCTTCCTGCGTTCCAGTGGTTGCAGTGCTTCTAATGCTGTGGTCAACCCTGACCCTGCTATGGGGTAGTACAGGGGGCCTAAAAATTGTTTCTGTCTGTGGAATACCTTAAACATGATACGAGTACTGCAAAAACACATACCCAATCTGTTACTATTCCCTTCAGTCTGACTTGCAACACTAGTACAAGCTTGGTAAGTGTATAAATAATAAAACATCAATCTGTTTTGGTATCCTCTGATGAAAACCAATGTATTAGAACCCTGCGAGGTGACGTGGATGGATACTTGATCATTCCCAAGATTTTCACATAGGGGGTTACAAAGAAACATAGACTGTGACAGCAGATAAGAACCATTCGGACCATCTAGTCTGCCCTATTTTCTTAAAACTTTCATTAGTCCCTGGCCCTATCTTATAGTTAGGATAGCCTTATGCCTATCCCACGCATGCTTAAACTCCTTCACTGTGTTAACATCTACCATTTCAGCTGGAAGGCTATTCCATGCATCCACTACCCTCTCAGTAAAGTAATACTTCCTGATATTATTTTTAAACCTTTGCCCCTCTAATTTAAGACTATGTCCTCCTGTTGTGGTAGTTTTTCTTCTTTTAAATATAGTCTCCTCCTTTACGACTGTGTTTTGATTTTAATTGCTAAATCTTTTGTATCCATTTGGAAGAAAATGAAGCATTATACAAAGAAAAATATGGATTGGGTACATCAGCTATTTATTACCACAATGGATGGGGTACACAAAACTATATGTAATAGTGGGATTGTGTCAATAGGAGAGGGTTGTGTAAGTCAGCTATTTATTACAGCAATTAAAACAAATAAATCTCTTCAGTTACATGTTTAAAGCAGTTTGAGATCCAGAAAATATACACCAATTTTTTATGGTAGTCATTGTTTTCCTTAAAATATAAAGTAATCTAAAATACACTGGTATTTTTAATGCATGCTTGTGCATTTAGCATTTTGTAAGTTTACTGCTTGTGCAATCCTGTCCCCTGGTGGTAAAACGTTAATATGCAGCAAACACAATCTATGTGCCTCTACTATAGATTCCATGACTATCTGAGAGAAGTGACCAATACACAAATTAGATTCTTCTAATGACAATACAGACAGCACACACAAAGGATTTGAGTTGTGAAAAGGCAAAAAAATACAGCTGTTAATTTAACACAAACAGCATATCCTCAGCCCATAACCCTTATATACTTGAAAGAAAAAAAAAATATTAACCCCATAAGGACCATACTTCTGGAATAAAAGGGAATCATGTCATGTGTCCTTAAGGGGTTAAATTTAATTAAACCCGGAAGTAATCATGAACAGCATGTTCTCTCTGGAACCCTAACAATTTCACAGCCCACTCTGTAGACAATGTAGACCAAGCATGTCAAACTCAAATTCTGGATTGGGCCACATAATCAAGGATTAGGTTTATGTGGGCCGCAAAAAAAAAATACCGTAAATTTTCATAGAAACGTAAGTTAAATTTTAAAAAGTACAGTATAAAAAAAAAAAAGTGTGCCCTTCTACTAAACCACAGCACCCCCCTCTACTAAATCCCAGCCTTCCTACTAAACTACAGCAGCCCCCTCTACCACCCAGTGCCAGATCTGATCCTCCCACCGACACACACATATTCACTGACAGACACACTCACACACAGACACACTGACAGACACACACTCACAGATAGACTGACAGACACACACACACACTGACAGACATACACATATTCACTGACAGACACACACACAGACACACACACACACTCACTGACAGACAGACACACACACATACTCACAGACAGACACACACATACATACAGACAGACACAGACATACAGACAGACACAGACACACAGACAGACACACACACACACACTCACTGACCGACACGCACATACTTGCCGACCGACACACTCACTGACAGACACACAGACAGACACACACACTCACAGACAGACACACACACTCACAGACAGACACACACACTCACAGACAGACACACACACTCACAGACAGACACACACACACACACTCACTGACACACACACACAGACACACACACACAGACAGACACACACAGACAGACACACACAGACAGACACACACAGACAGACACACACAGACAGACACACACACTCACAGACAGACACACACACACACTCACTGACAGACACGCACAAATACTCACTGACAGACACGCACAAATACTCACTGACAGACACGCACAAATACTCACTGACAGACACACAAATACTCACTGACAGACACACAAATACTCACGGACAGACACACAAATACTCACGGACAGACACACAAATACTCACGGACAGACACACAAATACTCACGGACAGACACACAAATACTCACGGATAGACACACAAATACTCACGGACAGACACACACAAATACTCACTGACAGACACACACAAATACTCACTGACACACACACTGACACAGACACACTCACACATTCTTGCACACACATACCGTATTTATTCGAGTATAACGCGCACACGTGTATAACGCGCACCCCTAATTTTCGATTAAAAATCGGTATAAAATTAAAATCGGTATAAAATAATAACTTTTTTATATGTTTAATTATAATTATTTATTTTTTGTTGTACCCCCTCCCTGTTTGTTGCCTTGCCAGGAAGGGGGGTCCAGTGGCATTGGCTTAGCTGTGAGGGGGGGGCAGCAAGCGTTTACTCACCTCCCAGCAGCTCCTCCAGCTCCCCAGTGTAAATCTCGCGAGATCCGCGGCCGTCAGAGCTGGCCGCGGGTCTCGCGAGATTTACACTGGGGAGCTGGAGGAGCTGCAGGGAGGTGAGTAAACGCTTGCTGCCCGCCCCCCCAGGACCGCCGGGCTTGTAATGAGCCCGGCGGTCCTGGGAGGTATTATCGGAGCACCCACTCCCTCCCTCTTCTGCTGGGCTAATGTAGGGATCCACCTCCACTACAGACTGCCTACTCTCTGCAGCTGCCCTTACCCGCCGCCGCTTGGTAAAAATCGGTACAAAATTTTGCGCGTTATACTCGAATAAATACGGTACTTTTCCTTATTGCTCCTTACCTTATGGAGCCAATGTGGAGCATCTCCCTGGGGTCCTTTCTGCTCCTCACTGCTCCCTCGTCATATTCCGGCGCCCAGCTTCACTTCAGATGGCGCGCGCGAGGGAGCAGTGAGGAGCATGAACACTGACCTCCCTCGCGGCCATCCTCCCGGGAGGGTAAGTGTTAGCAGAGTAGGCACCTGCAATATGGTGAAAGCAGGTGCCTACTCTGCTATAACACCAGCATGTACTTGCGGCTCGCCTAGCCGCAAAGATGGTCCTTGTGGACCGCATGTTTAACATGCTTGATGTAGATGGTACACAGAATTGCACAATTTCTTCACAGAAAGAGCATAAGAACATTAATTGCATCACTGGCACTATCACACCATTAAAAAAAATAAGACCCTGAATTTGAGAATGCAAGTAACCTGCCCTCATCAATAAGATGCGGGCGTATAGCTTTGGATTAGTCTCCCTCCATATAGTGGCAGATTATATAACAGTACATTCTATTCAAAATGGACTGGAGGATAGCTATAGCTGTATTAATAATATTTTATGATGGGTAGAGGAGAAGCTGGGATTAGTGACGAGTGATGGTGCGAGACTTTTACACTGATCAGCCACAACATTAAAACCACTGACAGGTGAAGTGAATAACATTAATTATATTGTTACAATGGCACCTGTCAAGGGGTGGAATATATTAGGCAACAAGTGAGCAGACGGTTCTTGAAAGTAATGTATTGGAAGCAGGAAAAATGGGCAAGCGAAAAGATCTGAGTGACTATGACAAGGGGCAAATTGTGATGGCTAGATTGTAAGCTCATTGGAGCAGGGTACTCATCAACCTATTTTTCCTGTAACATACTGCACCAGTATGCAGTGGTTAGTACCTACCAAAAGTGGTGCAAGAAAGGACAACCGGCTCATTGATGCACAGATGCACATGGGAAGCGAAGGCTAGCCTGTCTTGACCGATCACATAAAGCGCTACTGTAGCTCAAACTGCTGAAAAACTTAACACCATGATAAAAAAAAAGGTGTCAGAACATGATCATCCCTTTCCACTGCTGACAGCACATCGAATGGGACCTGGTCCATGGAGCAATGGAAGAAGTTTGCCTAATATGACAATTCATATTTTCTTTTAGATCAGATGAGTGGCCAGATGCGTGTGCGTCCTTTAAGAAGGAGGTGTTATGTTCTAAGCAATGTTCTGCTGGGAAACCTTGGATCCTCTCATTCATGTGGATGTTACTTTGACACGTACCACCTACCGAGAGATTGTTGCAGACCACGTTAACCCTTCATGGCAATGGCATTCCCTGGTCAAAGTGGCATCTTTCAGCAGGAAAATGCACCCTGCCACACTGCAAAAAATGTTCAATAATGGTTTGAGGAACAATAAAAAGAGTTCAAGGATTGCCAATCTGATTGAGCATCTGTGGGATGTGCTGGAACAACAAATTCAATCCATGGAGGCCCCACCTTGGGGGTTCCAGGACTTAAAAGATCTGTTGCTAATGTCTTGCTGTGAGGTACCAGAGGACATTTTCAGAAGGTTTGTGGAGTCATCACAGCTGTTTTAGCAGCAAGAGGGGAACCTACTCGATATTAGGCAGGTGGTTTTAATGTTGTGGCTGATCAGTGTATATTACCAGTTATACCAGATCTATCCAGTAAACATTTGCAGGGTTAATGTTTTATTTAAATATAGACTGAGAGATACAGATATACTCATTTCCATTTGGTAGATATTTGCAGTTTTTGTCTCTTACCAGACTCCGACATCTCCCCGGCTGTCTGTCGTGTAGTCAGACATGCATTCCAACAGTGTATTATATATAAGGGAGACATTCTCTCTGCACACAACATCATCCTGGGATCCGTCTGCTTGGACTCCAACTGTCTGACAAACCCTGAATGATGGAAAGAGAAGAAGCCATAAAATGTAAGATGGGACGCATTGCTGTGACCACAACAGTGACTGAGAATGCAGATTATATAATACTATGCAGTCGCAAGTCAGATCCTGAAAACAGTGTGCATGAGGCTGAGGGCACTGCCAGGTACAATATGTTGGTACTCCCCATTCCAGAGTAAGCCTGAGCACTTTGCCACAGTCAGGAAGACAGCCCCAGAGGAAGCCTCCAACTGCCCCTTTTACATATTTCACCAGTCTGTATACAACGTTTAATGTATGAATCCTGGTGTGTGTAGCAACATAATGTACCGCTTGTTCCAGCTTTTAATGTCCGATTGGAATATTTGTTTTCTGTTCCCCCACTCTCTTTCTTCCTACTATACTATACCATAATACATGTTGGCCAAACACTCAAAGAAGAACAACATTGAGAGAAATTAAAGCACTTTGATTTCTGATCCAGCAATGTTTTCCCTAAAATAGGCTTTAAATGTTAGAGACCTCGGTGTAAAGGGGAGATTATTGAATTTTATTAAATACCTATAAAATAAGTTGGTCTCTTTTTGGAAGTTATTTACAAAATAGAATGATGCTGTCAACTCATAATGATGTTGCAAAAATAAATCAGCAAAATAAAGGTACAATGCGATCTTCAACAAATGCAAACAAGTAAATCTGCAATAATAATAATATCAAAAAATCAATCCACAAACCTTAGAGCATTGTATCGGGATTATACAGACAGTTGCTGTAATTAGTATTAAACACAGCGGCTATTATATTTAACCAGTAAAATACGGCTGCCTGAGGATCATGAGAACAACACCTGGTAGAGATTTTCAAATTGTCTAGCATACAATTCTATTATCACGAATATTTCTGTTATACACATTCAATCCATTCTTTAACCCCTTCAGGGTGGAGTCAATTGTACACATTCTGATCAAAACAAACAAAAACTGGAATTTGACTATATGTCAGTTCAAACGTAATTCACCTCTTTCACATTAAGTACGCCCACACTAATTATATATAATTTTGTTCAGGAGAAACAGGGCTTTAATTTCTCATCAACTATTCATATATGAATAAAAAATATTATTTATTATGAATAAAATCTAAAAAAGTGTGAGAAATTGAGATTAAAAAAAAAATGTTTAGTTCTGCGTGGCATTTTAACGGTGAATGTCAGAATACTGTTAGATTTTACTGCAATAAAACAAGTTTTATGGTGTTTTGGAAAGTTACAGGGTTAAGTATAGCACGTTCTGTTTTTCAGTTTTTTCACATTGAAATTCGCCAGATTGTTTCTGTTGCCTTGAGACCGTGTGGTAGCCCAGGAATGATAATTAGCCCCAGGATGGCATACCATTTGCAAAAGTAGACAACCCAATGTATTGCAAGTGGGGTATGTCCAGTCTTTTTTAGTAGCCACTTAGTCCCAAACACTGGCCTTATATTTGACTCTCTAACTTTCCAAAACACAATAAAACCTGTACATGGTTTTACTCGGGAGACTTCACGGAACACAAACATTAGTGTTTCAAAACCGTAAAATGTATTACAACAATAATATTGTCAGTGAAAGTGACGTTCGTGTGTAAAAAATGCTAAATAACATCTTTTACTGAAAATATCATCATTGTAATACCATTTACCATTTTGAAACACTAATATTTGTGTTCAGCGAAGTCTCCCCATGTACAGGTTTTATGGTGTATTGGAAAGTTACAGGGTTAAATATAGTGCTAGCAAATTAAATTCTCTGCACTTTCTGCCAGGATTGTCAGGCACGTCAATTAAATTTTAATTAATAAACTCCCATAATTATATTAAAAGATTACTTAAATATACACATAGAATTTTAATATACATGTATTTAAATTCTACATGTACTTATGTAATCATTTATGTAATTATATATATATATATATATACACACATATATATATTTGCAGTTGTTTCTTTTTATTTATAGATAGATATATATATATATAGAATGTCATTCTAAGTGTATTTTGTTACCGATATATATATATATTAATAACAAAATACAGTTAGAATGAAATGACATATGTATTTATAATTTTTTTTTTAATAATTTATTTTTGTAGTTATACGTGTATATATAAATATAAATATATATATATATGTATATTTATATATATATAAAGTATCATATACGTAACTTAATTTTAAGTGTATTTTAATACTAATATATGCAATTATATTAATATTAAAATACACTACCTATGAAGTTACATATGTATAAGATGTATTTATATATATATATATATATATATATATATATAATATATATATACACATATGTATATTTAATTTATTTTTACATGTCTAATAATATTTTTTTTTACACTTCCCACCAGCAGTTCCCCTGCTGGCAGATCCACAGCCAGCTATAGGGGCCATGTGATCGCTCTTTAAGAGGGATCACATGGCCCCCGGGGGCCTGATTTGCCGTGGGAGGGCTGCCTGGGCTGTCAGGCAGTCCTCCCAAAGCAAAGCGCCGGGAAGGTAAGTATCCCAGCGGCTCCAGGGCGGCAAGCAGTTACAGCGTTCTATGCCGCCGCAACGGCTTTAAAGCCCATTTAATGCGGGATGGCATAGAACAACGTAACTGCGTTAAGGGGTTAACATGAGTTTCCCCAAACATAAACGTTAGCACATGTTTTATAGTACACACCGTTACATACATTTCAAGATGTGATATGTGCATCCACTCATGTGGAAAATAAGGAATCAGACAAAGAGATGGAGCTATAAAATCAGTAACAATAACGTACAGAGCGATGGCTTTCAGGGCATCCCGTCTAGATTCTGCAAAGCTGGCATTTTTACCAGTAATGAGGGTAACTTTCCTTAATCCTTCCAAAACCTGAAAGAAAACACAGCACTGTAAGGTCGGGCATGGTGTTCGGATTAAATATCTGATCAATAAGTGTAGGTTGGAGGGACGTGATCAATACTCTGGGGATAAGGCAATATGGAGCTTCAAGTTTTAGTGGTCAAGATAAAGAACACAAATCAGCATCCGTGCCAGAGTGCCTGCTCCCTCATGTACAGTACCAAAGTGATGTCTACTAACTAAAAAAATAAAGTCCCCATCAGCAATGCCCCTATATTTGTGTGTGGCATCAAGGGGTGAAGGTGTTTAAAAAAAATACTAAAATATGTGATTTGTGAACCAATGTCCACATTTAATGCCTGTTGAAACATATGTGGATGGTGCTTTTTTTATCCTCTGCTTTGTTTCGGGTCAGCATTGCCGGACAAATGGCTCTAAAACCCAAGATGCTGTGCAGCAAGGCCCATGAACATGGATGCAAATATGGCAGATTGGGAGGAATATTATGTGTTATTGATTAGGATACTGAGCGTGCCTGTGAATGCAGGGCATCTTTGGCTTACAGTGAGCATTACACCAAAAAAGAGATTTTTGGTAAAATGTAGGGATTTTAAAAAGAACACTATAGTTATCAAAACAAATGTATCTTAATGAAGCAGTTTTTGTGTATAAATCGCACCCCTGCAGTCTCACTGCTCAATTATCTGTCTTTTAGGAGTTAAATCCCTTTGGTTATGTAGCCCTAATCACACCTTCTTGCATGTGACTTGCACAGCCTTTCAAAACACTTCCTGTAAAGTGACAGCTAATGTTTACACTTCATTTATTGCAAATTCTGTTTAATTTTGAATTTCTTATCTACAGCTCTGTTAATAGCTTGCTAGATCTTGCAGGAGCCTCCTGTATGTGATTAAAATAAGTTAAATCCGATTGAAAATGAAACCATTTTGTTTTCATGCAGGCTGTGTCAGTCACAGTCAGGGGAGGTGTGGTTGGTGCTGCATAAACAGAAACAAAAGTGGTTTAACTCGTAAATGGAAGTGAATTGAGCATTGCAACTTCAAGGGCATGATCTATACACCAAAAACTGCTTCATGAAGTTAAAGTTGGTGACTTTAGTGTTCCTTTAAAGCAGAAAGTAACTCTTCATAACACCATTACACAACACACAGTGAATGGGGCCCACTGTACTCCACAAATCCCAGATATTTCACATGGTAACAAGTTTCAGTTACTCACGCTTCCAGATCTCCCAAACCTGAAATATTTGCATATATCTGAACCGATCATAGTTTCTATTAGGTTTCTAAGAAGTGAGCAATCATTTCTTGATGTCAGCATCCCATCCAAGCTGATGTCACCGTGATTAGACAGAATGTATATGTAGGAGTTGCCAGGCTGCTCTTCCAGTTTCCAGGTACCTGCTGGAGCTTGCTTCTCAGCATAAACCGAGGAAGGGCCCCGAGGGCCAATGAAAACCCACAGCGTGTCATCTCCTCGGCACTCTCCAGCTCTGTGATGAAGTGTTTTACGATCTCATCTTTAAAAAAAAAAAAAAAAGAATGATTCAAATATTATATTATATGCACCTAACTGAGAGGCAGCTCACTGTGATACAGATCTAATGAGAGACAGCTCACTGTGATACAGATCTAATGAGAGGCAGCTCACTGCGATACAGATCTAATGAGAGCAAGCTCACTGTGATACAGATCTAATGAGAGGCAGCTCACTGTGATACAGATCTAATGAGAGGCAGCTCACTGCGATACAGATCTAATGAGAGGCAGCTCACTGTGATACAGATCTAATGAGAGGCAGCTCACTGCGATACAGATCTAATGAGAGGAAGCTCACTGTGATTCAGATCTAATAAGAGGCTGCTCACTGCGATACAGATCTAATGAGAGCTAGCTCACTGTGATACAGATCTAAAGAGAGGCAGCTCACTGTGATACAGATCTAATGAGAGGCAGCTCACTGTGATACAGATCTAATGAGAGGCAGCTCACTGTGATACAGATCTAATGAGAGGCAGCTCACTGTGATACAGATCTAATGAGAGGCAGCTCACTGTGATACAGATCTAATGAGAGGCAGCTCACTGTGATACAGATCTAATGAGAGGCAGCTCACTATGATACAGATCTAATGAGAAGCAGCTCACTGCGATACAGATCTAATGAGAGGCAGCTCACTGTGATACAGATCTAAAGAGCGGCAGCTCACTGTGATACAGATCTAATGAGAGGCAGCTCACTGTGATACAGATCTAATGAGAGGCAGCTCACTGCGATACAGATCTAATGAGAGCTAGCTCACTGCGATACAGATCTAATGAGAGGCAGCTCACTGCGATACAGATCTAATGAGAGGCAGCTCACTGTGATACAGATCTAATGAGAGACAGCTCACTGTGATACAGATCTAATGAGAGGCAGCTCACTGTGATACAGATCTAATGAGAGGCAGCTCACTGTGATACAGATCTAATGAGAGGCAGCTCACTATGATACAGATCTAATGAGAAGCAGCTCACTGTGATACAGATCTAATGAGAAGCAGCTCACTGCGATACAGATCTAATGAGAGGCAGCTCACTGTGATACAGATCTAATGAGAGGCAGCTCACTGTGATACAGATCTAAAGAGCGGCAGCTCACTGTGATACAGATCTAATGAGAGGCAGCTCACTGTGATACAGATCTAATGAGAGGCAGCTCACTGCGATACAGATCTAATGAGAGCTAGCTCACTGCGATACAGATCTAATGAGAGGCAGCTCACTGCGATACAGATCTAATGAGAGGCAGCTCACTGTGATACAGATCTAATGAGAGACAGCTCACTGTGATACAGATCTAATGAGAGGCAGCTCACTGTGATACAGATCTAATGAGAGGCAGCTCACTGTGATACAGATCTAATGAGAGGAAGCTCACTATGATACAGATCTAATGAGAAGCAGCTCACTGTGATACAGATCTAATGAGAAGCAGCTCACTGTGATACAGATCTAATGAGAGGAAGCTCACTATGATACAGATCTAATGAGAAGCAGCTCACTGTGATACAGATCTAATGAGAAGCAGCTCACTGTGATACAGATCTATTAAGAGGCAGCTCACTGTGATACAGATCTAATGAGACACAGCTCACTGTGATACAGATCTAATGAGAGACAGCATACTTTAATACAGATCTAATGAGAGACAGCTTACTGTGATACAGATCTAATGAGAGACAGCATACTTTAATACAGATCTAATGAGAGACAGCTTACTGTGATACAGATCTAATGAGAGACAGCATACTTTAATACAGATCTAATGAGAGGCATTTCACTGTGATGTGGCTCACTGTCATAAGCTATAAAAAAAAGAGAGAATACTGATATAGTTCTAATAAGAGACAGCCCACTTTCATTAGATTATAAGCTGCCCACAGCACTGCCCCTGTAGATAGCAAGCTGCCCACATCACTGCCCTGTAGATAGCAAGCTGCGCACATCAATGCCACTGTACATAGCAAGCTGCGCACATCACTGCCACTGTACATAGGAAGCGGCGCACATCGCTGCCCCTGTAGATAGCAAGCTGCGCACATCACTGCCCTGTAGATAGCAAGCTGCCCACGTAGATAGCAAGCTGCGCACATCACTGCCCTGTAGATAGCAAGATGCGCACATCACTGCCCTGTAGATAGCAAGCTGCCCACATCACTGCCCTGTAGATAGCAAGCTGCCCACATCACTGCCCAGTAGATAGCAAGCTGCCCACATCACTGCCCAGTAGATAGCAAGCTGCCCACATCACTGCCCAGTAGATAGCAAGCTGCGCACATCACTGCCCTGTAAATACCAAACTACGCACATCGCTGCCCCTGTAGATAGCAAGCTGCCCACGTAGATAGAAAGCTGCCCACATCGCTGCCCCTGTAGATAGCAAGCTGAGCACATCACTGCCCTGTAGATAGCAAGCTGCGCACATCTCTGCCCTGTAGATAGCAAACTGCGCACATCACTGCCCTGTAGATAGCAAGCTGCGCACATCACTGCCCCTGTAGATAGCAAGCTGCGCACCTCACTGCCCTGTAAATAACAAACTACGCACATCGCTGTCCCTGTAGATAGCAAGCTGCCCATGTAGATAGCAAGCTGCCCACGTAGATAGCAAGCTGCCCACGCAGATAGCAAGCTGCCCACGCAGATAGCAAGCTGCCCACGCAGATAGCAAGCTGCCCACGCAGATAGCAAGCTGCCCACGCAGATAGCAAGCTGCCCACGCAGATAGCAAGCTGCCCACATCGCTGCCCCTGTAGATAGAAGCTGAGCACATCACTGCCCTGTAGATAGCAAGCTGCGCACATCACTGCCCTGTAGATAGCAACCTGCGCACATCACTGCCCTGTAGATAGCAACCTGCGCACATCACTGCCCTGTAGATAGCAAGCTGCGCACATCACTGCCCCTGTAGATAGCAAGCTGCACACCTCACTGCCCTGTAAATAACAAACTACGCACATCGCTGTCCCTGTAGATAGCAAGCTGCCCATGTAGATAGCAAGCTGCCCACGTAGATAGCAAGCTGCCCACGTAGATAGCAAGCTGCCCACGTAGATAGCAAGCTGCCCACGCAGATAGCAAGCTGCCCACGCAGATAGCAAGCTGCCCACATCGCTGCCCCTGTAGATAGAAGCTGAGCACATCACTGCCCTGTAGATAGCAAGCTGCGCACATCACTGCCCTGTAGATAGCAAGCTGTGCACATCACTGCCCTGTAAATAGCAAACTACGCACATCGCTGCTCCTGTAGATGGCAAGCTGCCCACATCACTGCCCCTGTAGATAGCAAGTTGCGCACATCACTGCCCCTGTAGATAGCAACCTGCGCACATCACTGCCCTGTAGATAGCAAGCTGCGCACATCACTGCCCCTGTAGATAGCAACCTGCGCACATCACTGCCCCTGTAGATAGCAACCTGCGCACATCACTGCCCTGTAGATAGCAAGCTGCCCACGTAGATAGCAAGCTGCCCACATCGCTGCCCCTGTAGATAGCAAGCTGCGCACATCACTGCCCAGTAGATAGCAAGCTGCACACATCACTGCTCTGTAAATAGCAAACTACGCACATCGCTGCCCTGCCGATAGAAAACTACGCACATCGCTGCCCCTGTAGATGGCAAGCTGCCCACATCGTTGCTCCTGTAGATAGCAAGCTGCCCACATCACTGCCCTGTAGATAGCAAGCTGCGCACATCACTGCCCCTGTAGATAGCAACCTGCGCACATCACTGCCCTGTAGGTAGCAAGCTGCCCACGTAGATAGCAAGCTGCCCACATCGCTGCCCCTGTAGATAGCAAGCTGCGCACATCACTGCCCAGTAGATAGCAAGCTGCACACATCACTGCCCTGTAAATAGCAAACTACGCACATCGCTGCCCTGTAGATAGAAAACTACGCACATCGCTGCCCCTGTAGATGGCAAGCTGCCCACATCGCTGCTCCTGTAGATAGCAAGCTGCCCACATCACTGCCCTGTAGATAGCAAGCTGCGCACATCACTGCCCCTGTAGATAGCAACCTGCGCACATCACTGCCCTGTAGGTAGCAAGCTGCCCATGTAGGTAGCAAGCTGCCCACGTAGATAGCAAGCTGTCCACATCGCTGCCCTGTAGATAGCAACCTGCACACATCACTGCCCTGTAGATAGCAAGCTGCGCACATCACTGCCCCTGTAGATAGCAACCTGCGCACATCACTGCCCTGTAGATAGCAAGCTGTCCACGTAGATAGCAAGCTGCCCACATCGCTGCCCCTGTAGATAGCAAGCTGCGCACATCACTGCCCAGTAGATAGCAAGCTGCACACATCACTGCCCTGTAAATAGCAAACTACGCACATCGCTGCCCTGTAGATAGAAAACTACGCACATCGCTGCCCCTGTAGATGGCAAGCTGCCCACATCGCTGCTCCTGTAGATAGCAAGCTGCCCACATCACTGCCCTGTAGATAGCAACCTGCGCACATCACTGCCCCTGTAGATAGCAACCTGCGCACATCACTGCCCTGTAGATAGCAAGCTGCCCACGTAGATAGCAAGCTGCCCACATCGCTGCCCCTGTAGATAGCAAGCTGCGCACATCACTGCCCAGTAGATAGCAAGCTGCACACATCACTGCCCTGTAAATAGCAAACTACGCACATCGCTGCCCTGCAGATAGAAAACTACGCACATCGCTGCCCCTGTAGATGGCAAGCTGCCCACATCGCTGCTCCTGTAGATAGCAAGCTGCCCACATCACTGCCCTGTAGATAGCAAGCTGCGCACATCACTGCCCCTGTAGATAGCAACCTGCGCACATCACTGCCCTGTAGGTAGCAAGCTGCCCATGTAGGTAGCAAGCTGCCCACGTAGATAGCAAGCTGTCCACATCGCTGCCCTGTAGATAGCAACCTGCGCACATCACTGCCCTGTAGATAGCAAGCTGCGCACATCACTGCCCTGTAGATAGCAACCTGCGCACATCACTGCCCTGTAGATAGCAAGCTGCGCACATCACTGCCCAGTAGATAGCAAGCTGCGCACATCACTGCCCTGTAAATAGCAAACTACGCACATCGCTGCCCCGTAGATGGCAAACTACGCACATCGCTGCCCCTGTAGATGACAAGCTGCCCACATCGCTGCTCCTGTAGATAGCAAGCTTCCCACATCGCTGCCCCTGTAGATAGCAAGCTGCGCACATCACTGCCCCTGTAGATAGCAACCTGCGCACATCACTGACCTGTAGATAGCAAGCTGCTCACATCACTGCCCTGTAGATAGCAACCTGCGCACATCACTGCCCTGTAGATAGCAAGCTGCTCACATCACTGCCCTGTAGATAGCAACCTGCGCACATCACTGCCCAGTAGATAGCAAGCTGCGCACATCACTGCCCTGTAAATAGCAAACTACGCACATCGCTGTCCCTGAAGATAGCAAGCTGCCCATGTAGATAGCAAGCTGCCCACGTAGATAGCAAGCTGCCCACATCGCTGCCCCTATAGATAGAAGCTGAGCACATCACTGCCCTGTAGATAGCAAGCTGCGCACATCACTGCCCTGTAGATAGCAAGCTGTGCACATCACTGCCCCTGTAGATAGTAACCTGTGCACATCACTGCCCTGTAGATAGCAAGCTGCGCACATCACTGCCCCTGTAGATAGCAACCTGCGCACATCACTGCCCTGTAGATAGCAAGCTGCCCACGTAGATAGCAAGCTGCCCACATCGCTGCCCCTGTAGATAGCAAGCTGCGCACATCACTGCCCTGTAGATAGCAAGCTGCGCACATCACTGCCCTGTAGATAGCAAGCTGCGCACATCACTGCCCTGTAGATAGCAAGCTGCGCACATCACTGCCCAGTAGATAGCAAGCTGCACACATCACTGCCCTGTAAATAGCAAACTACGCACATCGCTGCCACTGTAGATAGAAAACTACGCACATCGCTGCCCCTGTAGATGGCAAGCTGCCCACATCGCTGCTCATGTAGATAGCAAGCTGCCCACATCACTGCCCTGTAGATAGCAAGCTGCGCACATCACTGCCCATTAGATAGCAAGCTACGCACATCACTGCCCCATAGATAGCAACCTGCGCACATCACTGCCCCGTAGATAGCAACCTGCGCACATCACTGCCCTGTAGATAGCAACCTGCGCACATCACTGCCCTGTAGATAGCAACCTGCGCACATCACTGCCCTGTAGATAGCAAGCTGCCCACGTAGATAGCAAGCTGCCCACGTAGATAGCAAGCTGCCCACATCACTGCCCTGTAGATAGCAAGCTGCGCACATCACTGCCCATTAGATAGCAAGCTACACACATCACTGCCCCGTAGATAGCAACCTGCGCACATCACTGCCCTGTAGATAGCAAGATGCGCACATCACTGCCCTGTAGATAGCAAGCTGCCCACATCGCTGCCCCTGTGGATAGCAACCTGCGCACATCACTGCCCTGTAGATAGCAAGCTGCCCACATCACTGCCCTGTAGATAGCAACCTGCGCACATCACTGCCCAGTAGATAGCAACCTGCGCACATCACTGCCCAGTAGATAGCAAGCTGCGCACATCACTGCCCAGTAGATAGCAAGCTGCGCACATCACTGCCCAGTAGATAGCAAGCTGCGCACATCACTGCCCAGTAGATAGCAAGCTGCGCACATCACTGCCCTGTAAATAGCAAACTACGGACATCGCTGTCCCTGTAGATAGCAAGCTGCCCATGTAGATAGCAAGCTGCCCACGCAGATAGCAAGCTGCCCACGCAGATAGCAAGCTGCCCACATCGCTGCCCCTGTAGATAGCAAGCTGAGCACATCACTGCCCTGTAGATAGCAAGCTGCGCACATCACTGCCCTGTAGATAGCAAGCTGTGTACATCACTGCCCTGTAGATAGCAAACTACGCACATCGCTGCTCCTGTAAATGGCAAGCTGCCCACATCACTGCCCCTGTAGATAGCAAGTTGCGCACATCACTGCCCCTGTAGATAGCAACCTGCGCACATCACTGCCCTGTAGATAGCAAGCTGCGCACATCACTGCCCCTGTAGATAGCAACCTATCTGCCCTGTAGATAGCAAGCTGCGCACATCACTGTCCCTGTAGATAGCAACCTGAGCACATCACTGCCCTGTAGATAGCAACCTGCGCACATCACTGCCCTGTAGATAGCAACCTGCGCACATCACTGCCCTGTAGATAGCAAACTGCCCATGTAGATAGCAAGCTGCCCATGTAGATAGCAAGCTGCCCACATCACTGCCCTGTAGATCGCAAGCTGCGCACATCACTGCCCATTAGAAAGCAAGCTACGCACATCACTGCCCCGTAGATAGCAACCTGCGCACATCACTGCCCTGTAGATAGCAAGATGCGCACATCACTGCCCTGTAGATAGCAAGCTGCCCACATCACTGCCCCTGTAGATAGCAACCTATCTGCCCTGTAGATAGCAAGCTGCGCACATCACTGTCCCTGTAGATAGCAACCTGCGCACATCACTGCCCTGTAGATAGCAACCTGCGCACATCACTGCCCTGTAGATAGCAACCTGCGCACATCACTGCCCTGTAGATAGCAAGCTGACCATGTAGATAGCAAGCTGCCCACGTAGATAGCAAGCTGCCCACATCACTGCCCTGTAGATAGCAAGCTGAGCACATCACTGCCCATTAGATAGCAAGCTACGCACATCACTGCCCTGTAGATAGCAACCTGCGCACATCACTGCCCTGTAGATAGCAAGATGCGCACATCACTGCCCTGTAGATAGCAAGCTGCCCACATCACTGCCCTGTAGATAGCAAGCTGCGCACATCCCTGCCCCTGTAGATAGCAACCTGTGCACATCACTGCCCTGTAGATAGCAAGCTGCCCACATCACTGCCCTGTAGATAGCAAGCTGCGCACATCACTGCCCAGTAGATAGCAAGCTGCGCACATCACTGCCCAGTAGATAGCAAGCTGCGCACATCACTGCCCAGTAGATAGCAAGCTGCGCACATCACTGCCCAGTAGATAGCAAGCTGCGCACATCACTGCCCTGTAAATAGCAAACTACGCACATCGCTGTCCCTGTAGATAGCAAGCTGCCCACGCAGATAGGAAGCTGCCCACATCGCTGCCCCTGTAGATCTATCTACACACATCGCTGCTCCTGTAAATGGCAAGCTGCCCACATCACTGCCCCTGTAGATAGCAAGTTGCGCACATCACTGCCCCTGTAGATAGCAACCTGCGCACATATCTGCCCTGTAGATAGCACGCTGCGCACATCACTGTCCCTGTAGATAGCAACCTGCGCACATCACTGCCCTGTAGATAGCAAGCTGCCCATGTAGATAGCAAGCTGCCCATGTAGATAGCAAGCTGCCCATGTAGATAGCAAGCTGCCCACATCGCTGCACCTGTAGATAGCAAGCTGCGCACATCACTGCCCTGTAGATGGCAAGCTGCGCACATCACTGCCCAGTAGATAGCAAGCTGCACACATCACTGCCCTGTAAATAGCAAACTACACACATCGCTACCCCTGTAGATGGCAAGCTGCCCACATCGCTGCTCCTGTAGATGGCAAGCTGCCCACATCGCTGCTCCTGTAGATAGCAAGCTGCCCACATCACTGCCCTGTAGATAGCAAGCTGCCCACATCACTGCCCTGTAGATAGCAAGCTGCGCACATCACTGCCCATTAGATAGCAAGCTACGCACATCACTGCCCCTGTAGATAGCAACCTGCGCACATCACTGCCCTGTAGATAGCAAGATGCGCACATCACTGCCCTGTAGATAGCAACCTGCGCACATCACTGCCCTGTAGATAGCAAGCTGCGCACATCACTGCCCATTAGATAGCAAGCTACGCACATCACTGCCCCTGTAGATGGCAACCTGCGCACATCACTGCCCTGTAGATAGCAAGATGCCCACATCACTGCCCTGTAGATAGCAACCTGCGCACATCACTACCCTGTAGATAGCAAGCTGCCCACATCACTGCCCTGTAGATAGCAAGCTGCCCATAGCACTGTCCTCTGTAGATCACAAGCTGCACACATCGCTGCCCATGTAGATCACAAGCTGCACACATCGCTGCCCATGTAGATCACAAGCTGCCCACATCGCTGCCCATGTAGATCACAAGCTGCACACATCGCTGCCCATGTAGATCACAAGCTGCACACATCGCTGCCCATGTAGATCACAAGCTGCACACATCGCTGCCCATGTAGATCACAAGCTGCACACATCGCTGCCCATGTAGATCACAAGCTGCACACATCGCTGCCCATGTAGATCATAAGCTGCACACATCGCTGCCCATGTAGATAGCAAGCTGTGCAAATCACTGTCCTGTAGATAGCAAGCTGCCCACATCGCTGCATCTATAGATAGCAAGCTGCGCATATCACTGCCCCTGTACCATTAAACAATGTTGGACAGGTTTAAATCATTACATCACCAGTTTCTTTATAAACAACTAAAAATAAATAATCATTTCATATTTGCAAATAGTTTACTGTTTAGCACCACCACAAAGGAGTGTTTGCGTGTGCCAATGAACAGATACGGAGCTCAGGGCGCACTGCACATTGAAACCCAGCAGCCAACATACTAAGAAAACAGCTGTGCTATTTCAATGCTCCCCAACGTGTTTGTTCAGAAATTAACGCACTTTAATATAATTGCTTTTATTTGCAACGTCAAACATTGTTTTATAGGCACAAAAAATATTAATAGCAGGCGTCCACGCACGGTTTAGAGACTGAACTTTAAATAAGTATGACAAATCCCAAAGAGAAACACCCAACAATAGTTTGGAACAAAACAATCCTCCTTTAATCTCCTGAAGGGCTTATTTCTCCAAACCAGGCTACAGCACTGCTTTACCCAACATGGACGTATGACTTTGTAGTATCTATTTGGTGTATTTGAACAAATGTGTAGGTGCAACTGTTGGGCTGGCCAAAGATGTGCAAGAGGTAACTGTGTTTTTGATAGCTCAATTTCAGTAGTTGCTGGTCTGCATGTGTGTTATTAGTGCTGCCCCTTTAAGAAATCACAGATTGACATACCTTGTACAACAGGTCTGACTTCTCCAGCCTGCTCCTGATAAAACGCACTGCACAAGGCAGACAGGGCTGTTACAGCAGCTTCCTAGAGTCAGAGCAGAATGGCATTTTAAAAGGGCATTGACAGATGACAGATCCAGCTTTGCACTGGCCATTAAATACTGGCTCCACATATTATACTGGCTGTAAAGCGTCCGATCCGATTTGAGATTCAGGATAATAAACGGTATTTTGCATGTAACAGTTCTGAAGGAGATTAATGTGTTTCCCAGTGCAGACAAGGCTGTTAATTAATTTATAGTTTATTTTGTTTGCCATTGAAATTATTTCTTTTTTTGAGATGTGACATTTGTGTAGACCAGTAATGACGGTGTGCATGCCATCACACATCCGATCTGTTATGGTATTAAGGGCAGAGTTGGCCAGATACATGTGCAGTTAATGTGTACTTCTAGGTACAAAGCTGTTTTAATGATATACCTCAGGTAAAACACAGTTTGATGAAAACACCTAGTTTCTGGCTTCTAAATATTCTGTGGGGCTAATTTCATAATGCACAGCCATTATAATGCAAGCCCTGTCTTGTATATTTTTCAACAAACACAGCCTCCAGAAGCGATGCTAAGCAGGCTAGATACGCACAAATCTAGTTTGAAGTCACATGACTCCTATGGAGTCATGTGACTTCATGTGTTGTGTTTAATGCCTACAGTAATTGTATTTTAATCTCTCAATCTCCTTTTATTACCCAAATCATGGCATAATTCAGGGTGTGCGATAAATGCAGGTGTACAGGGAGGCAGCCTAAATAGGAAGGAAACGCCACTGATTTTCCTCCTGCCACCATAGAATACTGCAAACTAAGTATAATTATCAACAGAGTATGTACATCAAGGTAACGGACATGTTTCTAAGTATAATGACAGTGAGTATGCCCAGATCACAGACATATAACTACATCCGGTTCAGGTCTATACATCACTGACATGTTATAGAAAATACTACTTGGATTTCTTTGGACTGTAAAAAAGAAGGCATCTTTCGGCCCAGGAAACAAGCAGGGGGCCTGCACCTACCCAGCTATTCTGCTGTCTACACAAACCGCAATAAGATATTACCTTTATTACGGGTCTAGAAGAAGTGGAAACCATGTAAAGACTTTTTAAAGTGTCATTAATCAGCAACTGCCATCCACCTGCAAAAGAATGTGCAAATTCTTCGGTTTATATATAAAAAGACAAACATTGGAACAGTTCTAAAAACTAAGCTGTGAATGAAATAGATACCCCCTAGTGGCAATATCCAGTCATTACATCTATCAGTGGCGACTTCCCATGGTTGGACTAATAGGGGATGGGTCAGAGCTATTTAAATAGGGGGGAGGGGTCAGAGCTATTTAAAGAGGGTATTCAGAACATCACCCCTTGGTAGCAGAGGGGGAATATGCACCACTGGGACTGTTAGATGTTATCGGTCCACAGATCCGGAAACCACAGAAGAGCAGGAACAAGTAGTACATCACTTCCGGGCGACGTTGACAGCACCTGAAAGCGGGAAATTCAAGAACGAACAGCTGATACATGGCAGGATTGATCCGGAACACACCCACTACACCACCAATAGGAAGAAGGGTTCTCCTATAAAGTGAGACTGTGGGGAGAGGGAGGGTATAGCGGGAATTTGTTTTGTATGAAGATTATTTATATTTTTTACTAAGAGGTCCCTGATGAAGTTCTAACCGAACGAAACGCGTTGGACCAGTGCCTTATTTTACCAAATAAATTTTCTAATCATACTACTTGTTCCTGCTCTTCTGTGGTTTCCGGATCTGTGGACCGATAACATCTAACAGTCCCAGTGGTGCATATTCCCCCTCTGCTACCAAGGGGTGATGTTCTGAATGCGCTAAACTCCTGACATCTTGTGAGTGTACCTGTTAGCGTGTCTTTATACATGCTCATAACAATCTTCACTATGTATTGTTAATTTCTTTTTTATAGGTATAGACAGCGATTTCCCTTCTACCCTTTGTATACATGTGTTAACCAGGCATCTATGTGGATAAGTTGCCATTGGGAAGCTGTCACTAAGTTAAGTTTGTTTTAACATTTTATTTTATACATACTATTGTAGTGTGTTTGTTGTTTCTATTTAAAGAGGAACTTTCCTCACTTAGCAGTGGACTAAAAACTAAACTGCAAGACCAGCACTAGTTGTGGGTGATTCTGTATTAAATATTGGTATATATTGTTACTGGATACTTACCAACAGCATTTCCTGGATGGGGTATTTCAGACAGGGATAGTTTTTCAATCAAACAGCAGACTGTAGGAAGAGACAAGGTGAAATGTACATGTATAGGTTTACTGGCAACAGCATCACACACAGCTCAGAAAATGTAACGCAAGAAAGAAAAAAAAGACAGTCTAATTTCTAGTGACAAATCAGCTTTTATCATTTAAAAAAACATGCCATAGGTCCGATTCTTGGCTGTTATTGGAAACTGTGCTACTGTTACATAA